>NW_027478524.1:600000-861647 GCF_051014685.1 Ptiloglossa arizonensis | reverse complement strand
CGTTTCTTTCTTCGTTTCTCGGTTTCTTTCTCCCTTTCTCCGTTTCTTTCTTCGTTTCTCGGTTTCCTTCTCCGTTTCTCCGTTTGCTTCTTCGATTCTCCGTTTATTTCTTCGTTTCTCCGTTTATTTCTTCGTTTCTCCATTTATTTCTTCGTTTCTCCGTTTCTTTCATCGTTTCTCCGTTTCTTTCTTCGTTTCTCCGTTTCTTTCTTCGTTTCTCCGTTTCTTTCTTCGTTACTCCGTATCTTTCTTCGTCTCTCCATTTGTTTCTTCGTTTCTCCGTTTATTTCTTCGTTTCTCCATTTATTTCTTCGTTTCCCCGTTTCTTTCTTCGTTTCTCCGTTTCTTTCTTCGTTTCCCCGTTTCGTTCTTCGTTTCTTCGTTTCTTTCTTCGTTACTCCGTGTCTTTCTTCGTTTCTCCGTTTATCTCTTCGTTTCTCCATTTATTTCTCCGTTTTTCCGTTTCCTTCTTCGTTTCTCCGTTTCTTTCTTCGTTTCTCCGTTTGTTTCTTCGATTCTCCGTTTATTTCTTCGTTTCTCCGTTTCTTTCTTCGTTTCCCCGTTTCTTTCTTCGTTTCCCCGTTTCGTTCTTCGTTTCTTCGTTTCTTTCTTCGTTACTCCGTTTCTTTCTTCGTTTCTCCATTTCTTTCTTCGTTACTCCGTTTCTTTCTTCGTTTCTCCATTTGTTTCTTCGTTTCTCCGTTTATTTCTTCGTTTCTCCATTTATTTCTTCGTTTCTCTGTTTCTTTCTTCGTTTCTTCGTTTCTTTCTCATCTCTCCGTTTCTTTCTACGTTTCTCCGTTTCTTTCTTCGATTCATGGATTCTCCGTTTCTCCGTTTCTCGGTTTATTCCTTCGTTTCTCCATTTATTTCTCCGATTCTCCGTTTCTTTCTTCGTTTCTTCGTTTCTTTCATCGTTACTGCGTTTCTTTCTTCGTTTGTCCGTTTCTTTCTTCGTTTCTCCGTTTCTTTCTTCGTCTCTCCGTTTATTTCTTCGCTTCTCCATTTATTTCTCCCTTTCTCAGTTTCTTTCTTCGTTTCTCGGTTTCTATCTCCGTTTCTCCGTTTGCTTCTTCGATTCTCCGTTTATTTCTTCGTTTCTCCGTTTCGTTCTTCGTTTCTTCGTTTCTCCATTTCTTTCTTCGTTTCTCCGTTTATTTCTTCGTTTCTTCATTTATTTCTCCGTTTCTCCGTTCCTTTCTTCGTTACTCCGGTTCTTTCTTCGTTTCTCCGTTTCTTTCTTCGTTTCTCCGTTTCTTTCTCCCTTTCTCCGTTTCTTTCCTCGTTTCTCGGTTTCTTTCTCCGTTTCTCCGTTTGCTTCTTCGATTCTCCGTTTATTTCTTCGTTTCTCCGTTTATTTCTTCGTTTCTCCATTTATTTCTCCGTTTTTTTCGTTTCTTTCTTCGTTACTCCGGTTCTTTGTTCGTTTCTCCGTTTCTTTCTTCGTTTCTCAGTTTCTTTCTTCGTTTCTCCGTTTCTTTCTTCGTTTCTCCGTTTCTTTCATCGTTTCTCGGTTTCTTTTTCCGTTTCTCCGTTTGCTTCTTCGATTCTCCGTTTATTTCTTCGTTTCTCCGTTTATTTCTTCGTTTCTCCATTTATTTCTTCGTTTCTCCGTTTCTTTCTACGTTTCTCCGATTCTTTCTTCGTGACATCGTTTCTCCGTTTCTCCGTTGCTCGGTTTATTCCTTCGTTTCTCCATTTATTTCTCCGATTCTCCGTTTCTTTCTTCGTTTCTTCGTTTCTTTCATCGTTACTGCGTTTCTTTCTTCGTTTCTCCGTTTCTTTCTTCGTGTCTCCGTTTCTTTCTTCGTCTCTGCGTTTATTTCTTCGTTTCTCCATTTATTTCTTCGTTTCTCCGTTTCTTTCATCGTTTCTCCGTTTCTTTCTTCGTTACTCCGGTTCTTTCTTCGCTTCTCCGTTTCTTTCTTCGTTTCTCCGTTTCTTTCTTCGTTTCTCCGTTTCTTTCTTCGATTCTCCGTTTCTTTCTTCGTTTCTCCGTTTCTTTCTTCGTTTCTCCGTTTCTTTCCTTGTTTCTCCGTTTCTTTCTTCGTTTCTACGTTTATTTCTCCGTTTCTTTCCTCGTTTCTCCGTTTCTTTCTTCGTTTCTACGTTTATTTCTTCGTTTCTCTGTTTCTTTCTTCGTTTCTTCGTTTCTTTCTTCATCTCTTCGTTTCTTTCTACGTTTCTCCGTTTCTTTCTTCGTGTCATCGTTTCTCCGTTATTCCGTTTCTCGGTTTATTCCTTCGTTTCTCCATTTATTTCTCCGATTGTCCGTTTCTTTCTTCGTTTGTTCGTTTCTTTCATCGTTACTGCGTTTCTTTCTTCGTTTCTCCGTTTCTTTCTTCGTTTCTCCGTTTCTTTCTTCGTTTCTCCGTTTCTTTCTTCGTTTCTCCGTTTCTTTCGTCGTTTCTCCGTTTCTTTGTTCGTTTCTCCGTTTCTTTCCTTGTTTCTCCGTTTCTTTCTTCGTTTCTACGTTTATTTCTCCGTTTCTTTCCTCGTTTCTCCGTTTCTTTCTTCGTTGCTACGTTTATTTCTTCGTTTCTCCATTTATTTCTCCGTTTCTCCGTTTCTTTCTTCGTTTCTCAGTTTCTTTGTTCGTTTCTCCGTTTCTTTCTTCGTTTCTCCGTTTCTTTCTTCGTTTCTCCGTTTCTTTCTTCGTTACTCCGGTTCTTTCTTCGCTTCTCCGTTTCTTTGTTCGTTTCTCCGTTTCTTTCTGCGTTTCTTCGTTTCTCCGCTTCTTTCATCGTTCCTCCGTTTCTTTCTTCGTTTCTCCGTTTCTTTCTTCGTTTCTCCGTTTCTTTCCTTGTTTCTCCGTTTCTTTCTTCGTTTCTACGTTTATTTCTCCGTTTCTTTCCTCGTTTCTCCGTCTCTTTCATCGTTTCTACGTTTATTTCTTCGTTTCTCCATTTATTTCTCCGTGTCTCCGTTTCTTTCTTCGTTTCTCCCTTTCTTTGTTCGTTTCTCGTTTCTTTCTTCGTTTCTCCGTTTCTTCGTTCGTTTCTCCGTTTCTTTCTTCGTTTCTTCGTTTCTTTCTTCGTTACTCTGTTTCTTTCTTCGTTTCTACGTTTCTTTGTTTGTTTCTCCGTTTCTTTCTTCGTTTCTCCGTTTCTTTGTTCGTTTCTCCGTTTCTTTCTTTGTTTCTCGGATTATTTCTTCGTTTCTCCATTTATTTCTCCGTTTCTTTCTTCGTTTCTTCGCTTCTTTCTTCGTTACTCCGTTTCGTTCTTCGTTTCTCCATTTATTTCTTCGTTTCTCCGTTTCTGTCTTCATTTCTCCGTTTCTTTCTTCGTTTCTCCGTTTCATTCTTCGTTTCTTCGTTTCTTTCTTCGTTACTCTGTTTCTTTCTTCGTTTCTCCGTTTCTTCCTTCGTTTCTCCGTTTCTTTCTTCGTTTCTCCATTTATTTCTCCGTTTCTTTCTTCGTTACTCCGGTTCTTTCTTCGTTTCTCCGTTTCTTTCATCGTTTCTCCGTTTCTTTGTTCGTTTCTCCGTTTCTTTGTTCGTTTCTCCGTTTCTCCGTTTCTTTGTTCGTTTCTCCGTTTCTTTGTTCGTTTCTCTGTTTCTTTGTTCGTTTCTCCGTTTCTTTCTTCGTTTCTCCGTTTCTTTCTTCGTTTCTCCGTTTCTTTCTTCGTTTCTCCGTTTCTTTCTTCGTTTCTCCGTTTCTTTGTTCGTTTCTCCGTTTCTTTCTTCGTTTCTTCGTTTCTTTCTTCGTTACTCTGTTTCTTTCTTCGTTTCTCAGTTTCTTTGTTCGTTTCTCCGCTTCTTTCTTCGTTTCTCCTTTTCTTTGTTCGTTTCTCAGTTTCTTTCTCCGTTTCTCGGTTTATTTCTTCGTTTCTCCATTCATTTCTCCGTTTCTTTCTACGTTTCTTCGCTTCTTTCTTCGTTACTCCGTTTCGTTCTTCGTTTCTCCGTTTCTTTCTTCGTTTCTCCGTTTCTTTCTTAGTTTATCCGTTTATTTCTTCGTTTCTCCATTTATTTCTCCGTTTCTCCGTTTCCTTCTTCGTTTCTCCGTTTCTTTGTTCGTTTCTCCGTTTCTTTCTCCGTTTCTCGGTTTATTTCTTCGCTTCTCCGTTTCTTTCTTCGTTTCTCCGTTTCTTTCTTCGTCTCCGTTTCTTTGTTTGATTCTCCGTTTCTCTCTCCGTTTCTCCGTTTCTTTCTTCGTTTCTCCGTTTATTTCTTCGTTTCTCTGTTTCTTTCTTCGTTTCTTCATTTCTTTCTTCATCTCTTCGTTTCTTTCTACGTTTCTCCGTTTCTATGTTCGTTTCTCCGTTTCTTTCTTCGTTTCTCCTTTCTTTCATCGTTTCTTCGTTTCTCCGTTTCTTTCTTCGTTTCTCCGTTTATATCTTCGTTTCTCCATTTATTTCTCCGTTTCTTTCTTCGTTTCTCCGTTTCATCCTTCGTTTCTCCGTTTCTTTCTTCGTTTCTCCGTTTCTTTGTTGGTTTCTCCGTTTCTTTCTTTGTTTCTCCGTTTGTTTCTTCATTTCTCCGTGTATTTCTTCGTTTCAGCGTTTCATTCTTCGTTTCTGCGTTTCTTTTTTCGTTTCTCCGTTTCTTTCTTCGTTTCTCCGTTTCTTTCTCCGTTTCTCCGTTTCTTTCTTCGTTTCTCCGTTTCTTTGTTCGTTTCTCCGTTTCTTTCTTCGTATCTCCGTTTCTTTCTTCGTTTCTCCGTTTCTTTCTTCGTTTCCCCGTTTCTTTCTCCGTTTCTCCGTTTCTTTGTTCGTTTCTCCGTTTCTTTGTTCGTTTCTCCGTTTCTTTCTTCGTATCTCCGTTTCTTTCTTCGTTGCTCCGTTTCTTTCTTCGTTTCTCCGTTTCTTTCTTAGTTTCTCTGTTTCTTTCTTCGTTTCTCCGTTTCTTTGTCCGTTTCTCCGTTTCGTTCTTCGTTTCTTCGTTTCTTTCTTCGTTTCTCCATTTCTTTCTCCGTTACTCCGTTTCTTTCTTCGTTTCTCCGTTTGTTTCTTCGGTTCTCCGTTTATTTCTTCGTTTCTCCGTTTCTTTCTTCGTTTCTCCGTTTATTTCTTCGTTCTCTGTTTCTTTCTTCGTTTCTTCGTTTCTTTCTTCATCTCTCCGTTTCTTTCTACGTTTCTCCGTTTCTTTCTTCGTGTCATCGTTTCTCCGTTTCTCCGTTTCTCGGTTTATTCCTTCGTTTCTCCATTTATTTCTCCGATTCTCCGTTTCTTTCTTCGTTTCTCCGTTTCTTTCTTCGTTTCTCCGTTTGTTTCTTCGATTCTCCGTTTATTTCCTCGTTTCTCCGTTTCTTTCTTCGTTTCTCCGATTATTTCTTCGTTTCTCTGTTTCTTTCTTCGTTTCTTCGTTTCTTTCTTCATCTTTCCGTTTCTTTCTACGTTTCTCCGTTTCTTTCTTCGTGACATCGTTTCTCCGTTTCTCCGTTTCTCGGTTTATTCCTTCGTTTCTCCGTTTCTTTCTTCGTTTCTCCGTTTCTTTCTTCGTTTCTCCGTTTCTTTCGTCGTTTCTCCGTTTCTTTGTTCGTTTCTCCGTTTCTTTCCTTGTTTCTCCGTTTCTTTCTTCGTTTCTACGTTTATTTCTCCGTTTCTTTCCTCGTTTCTCCGTTTCTTTCTTCGTTGCTACGTTTATTTCTTCGTTTCTCCATTTATTTCTCCGTTTCTCCGTTTCTTTCTTCGTTTCTCAGTTTCTTTGTTCGTTTCTCCGTTTCTTTCTTCGTTTCTCCGTTTCTTTCTTCGTTTCTCCGTTTCTTTCTTCGTTACTCCGGTTCTTTCTTCGCTTCTCCGTTTCTTTGTTCGTTTCTCCGTTTCTTTCTGCGTTTCTTCGTTTCTCCGATTCTTTCATCGTTCCTCCGTTTCTTTCTTCGTTTCTCCGTTTCTTTCTTCGTTTCTCCGTTTCTTTCCTTGTTTCTCCGTTTCTTTCTTCGTTTCTACGTTTATTTCTCCGTTTCTTTCCTCGTTTCTCCGTCTCTTTCATGGTTTCTACGTTTATTTCTTCGTTTCTCCATTTATTTCTCCGTGTCTCCGTTTCTTTCTTCGTTTCTCCCTTTCTTTGTTCGTTTCTCGTTTCTTTCTTCGTTTCTCCGTTTCTTCGTTCGTTTCTCCGTTTCTTTTTTCGTTTCTTCGTTTCTTTCTTCGTTACTCTGTTTCTTTCTTCGTTTCTACGTTGCTTTGTTTGTTTCTCCGTTTCTTTCTTCGTTTCTCCGTTTCTTTGTTCGTTTCTCCGTTTCTTTCTTTGTTTCTCGGATTATTTCTTCGTTTCTCCATTTATTTCTCCGATTCTCCGTTTCTTTCTTCGTTTCTCCGTTTCTTTCTTCGTTTCTCCGTTTGTTTCTTCGATTCTCCGTTTATTTCCTCGTTTCTCCGTTTCTTTCTTCGTTTCTCCGATTATTTCTTCGTTTCTCTGTTTCTTTCTTCGTTTCTTCGTTTCTTTCTTCATCTTTCCGTTTCTTTCTACGTTTCTCCGTTTCTTTCTTCGTGACATCGTTTCTCCGTTTCTCCGTTTCTCGGTTTATTCCTTCGTTTCTCCGTTTCTTTCTTCGTTTCTCCGTTTCTTTCTTCGTTTCTCCGTTTCTTTCGTCGTTTCTCCGTTTCTTTGTTCGTTTCTCCGTTTCTTTCCTTGTTTCTCCGTTTCTTTCTTCGTTTCTACGTTTATTTCTCCGTTTCTTTCCTCGTTTCTCCGTTTCTTTCTTCGTTGCTACGTTTATTTCTTCGTTTCTCCATTTATTTCTCCGTTTCTCCGTTTCTTTCTTCGTTTCTCAGTTTCTTTGTTCGTTTCTCCGTTTCTTTCTTCGTTTCTCCGTTTCTTTCTTCGTTTCTCCGTTTCTTTCTTCGTTACTCCGGTTCTTTCTTCGCTTCTCCGTTTCTTTGTTCGTTTCTCCGTTTCTTTCTGCGTTTCTTCGTTTCTCCGATTCTTTCATCGTTCCTCCGTTTCTTTCTTCGTTTCTCCGTTTCTTTCTTCGTTTCTCCGTTTCTTTCCTTGTTTCTCCGTTTCTTTCTTCGTTTCTACGTTTATTTCTCCGTTTCTTTCCTCGTTTCTCCGTCTCTTTCATGGTTTCTACGTTTATTTCTTCGTTTCTCCATTTATTTCTCCGTGTCTCCGTTTCTTTCTTCGTTTCTCCCTTTCTTTGTTCGTTTCTCGTTTCTTTCTTCGTTTCTCCGTTTCTTCGTTCGTTTCTCCGTTTCTTTTTTCGTTTCTTCGTTTCTTTCTTCGTTACTCTGTTTCTTTCTTCGTTTCTACGTTGCTTTGTTTGTTTCTCCGTTTCTTTCTTCGTTTCTCCGTTTCTTTGTTCGTTTCTCCGTTTCTTTCTTTGTTTCTCGGATTATTTCTTCGTTTCTCCATTTATTTCTCCGTTTCTTTCTTCGTTTCTTCGCTTCTTTCTTCGTTACTCCGTTTCGTTCTTCGTTTCTCCATTTATTTCTTCGTTTCTCCGTTTCTGTCTTCATTTCTCCGTTTCTTTCTTCGTTTCTCCGTTTCATTCTTCGTTTCTTCGTTTCTTTCTTCGTTACTCTGTTTCTTTCTTCGTTTCTCCGTTTCTTCCTTCGTTTCTCCGTTTCTTTCTTCGTTACTCCGGTTCTTTCTTCGTTTCTCCGTTTCTTTCATCGTTTCTCCGTTTCTTTGTTCGTTTCTCCGTTTCTTTGTTCGTTTCTCCGTTTCTTTGTTCGTTTCTCCGTTTCTTTGTTCGTTTCTCTGTTTCTTTGTTCGTTTCTCCGTTTCTTTCTTCGTTTCTCCGTTTCTTTCTTCGTTTCTCCGTTTCTTTCTTCGTTTCTCCGTTTCTTTCTTCGTTTCTCCGTTTCTTTCTTCGTTTCTCCGTTTCTTTCTTCGTTTCTCCGTTTCTTTCTTCGTTTCTTCGTTTCTTTCTTCGTTACTCTGTTTCTTTCTTCGTTTCTCAGTTTCTTTGTTCGTTTCTCCGCTTCTTTCTTCGTTTCTCCTTTTCTTTGTTCGTTTCTCAGTTTCTTTCTCCGTTTCTCGGTTTATTTCTTCGTTTCTCCATTCATTTCTACGTTTCTTTCTACGTTTCTTCGCTTCTTTCTTCGTTACTCCGTTTCGTTCTTCGTTTCTCCGTTTCTTTCTTCGTTTCTCCGTTTCTTTCTTAGTTTATCCGTTTATTTCTTCGTTTCTCCATTTATATCTCCGTTTCTCCGTTTCCTTCTTCGTTTCTCCGTTTCTTTGTTCGTTTCTCCGTTTCTTTCTCCGTTTCTCGGTTTATTTCTTCGCTTCTCCGTTTCTTTCTTCGTTTCTCCGTTTCTTTCTTCGTCTCCGTTTCTTTGTTTGATTCTCCGTTTCTCTCTCCGTTTCTCCGTTTCTTTCTTCGTTTCTCCGTTTATTTCTTCGTTTCTCTGTTTCTTTCTTCGTTTCTTCATTTCTTTCTTCATCTCTTCGTTTCTTTCTACGTTTCTCCGTTTCTATGTTCGTTTCTCCGTTTCTTTCTTCGTTTCTCCTTTCTTTCATCGTTTCTTCGTTTCTCCGTTTCTTTCTTCGTTTCTACGTTTATTTCTCCGTTTCTTTCCTCGTTTCTCCGTTTCTTTCTTCGTTTCTACGTTTATTTCTTCGTTTCTCTGTTTCTTTCTTCGTTTCTTCGTTTCTTTCTTCATCTCTTCGTTTCTTTCTACGTTTCTCCGTTTCTTTCTTCGTGTCATCGTTTCTCCGTTATTCCGTTTCTCGGTTTATTCCTTCGTTTCTCCATTTATTTCTCCGATTGTCCGTTTCTTTCTTCGTTTGTTCGTTTCTTTCATCGTTACTGCGTTTCTTTCTTCGTTTCTCCGTTTCTTTCTTCGTTTCTCCGTTTCTTTCTTCGTTTCTCCGTTTCTTTCTTCGTTTCTCCGTTTCTTTCGTCGTTTCTCCGTTTCTTTGTTCGTTTCTCCGTTTCTTTCCTTGTTTCTCCGTTTCTTTCTTCGTTTCTACGTTTATTTCTCCGTTTCTTTCCTCGTTTCTCCGTTTCTTTCTTCGTTGCTACGTTTATTTCTTCGTTTCTCCATTTATTTCTCCGTTTCTCCGTTTCTTTCTTCGTTTCTCAGTTTCTTTGTTCGTTTCTCCGGTTCTTTCTTCGTTTCTCCGTTTCTTTCTTCGTTTCTCCGTTTCTTTCTTCGTTACTCCGGTTCTTTCTTCGCTTCTCCGTTTCTTTGTTCGTTTCTCCGTTTCTTTCTGCGTTTCTTCGTTTCTCCGCTTCTTTCATCGTTCCTCCGTTTCTTTCTTCGTTTCTCCGTTTCTTTCTTCGTTTCTCCGTTTCTTTCCTTGTTTCTCCGTTTCTTTCTTCGTTTCTACGTTTATTTCTCCGTTTCTTTCCTCGTTTCTCCGTCTCTTTCATCGTTTCTACGTTTATTTCTTCGTTTCTCCATTTATTTCTCCGTGTCTCCGTTTCTTTCTTCGTTTCTCCCTTTCTTTGTTCGTTTCTCGTTTCTTTCTTCGTTTCTCCGTTTCTTCGTTCGTTTCTCCGTTTCTTTCTTCGTTTCTTCGTTTCTTTCTTCGTTACTCTGTTTCTTTCTTCGTTTCTACGTTTCTTTGTTTGTTTCTCCGTTTCTTTCTTCGTTTCTCCGTTTCTTTGTTCGTTTCTCCGTTTCTTTCTTTGTTTCTCGGATTATTTCTTCGTTTCTCCATTTATTTCTCCGTTTCTTTCTTCGTTTCTTCGCTTCTTTCTTCGTTACTCCGTTTCGTTCTTCGTTTCTCCATTTATTTCTTCGTTTCTCCGTTTCTGTCTTCATTTCTCCGTTTCTTTCTTCGTTTCTCCGTTTCTTTCTTCGTTTCTCCATTTATTTCTCCGTTTCTTTCTTCGTTACTCCGGTTCTTTCTTCGTTTCTCCGTTTCTTTCATCGTTTCTCCGTTTCTTTGTTCGTTTCTCCGTTTCTTTGTTCGTTTCTCCGTTTCTCCGTTTCTTTGTTCGTTTCTCCGTTTCTCCGTTTCTTTGTTCGTTTCTCCGTTTCTTTGTTCGTTTCTCTGTTTCTTTGTTCGTTTCTCCGTTTCTTTCTTCGTTTCTCCGTTTCTTTCTTCGTTTCTCCGTTTCTTTCTTCGTTTCTCCGTTTCTTTCTTCGTTTCTCCGTTTCTTTCTTCGTTTCTCCGTTTCTTTGTTCGTTTCTCCGTTTCTTTCTTCGTTTCTTCGTTTCTTTCTTCGTTACTCTGTTTCTTTCTTCGTTTCTCAGTTTCTTTGTTCGTTTCTCCGCTTCTTTCTTCGTTTCTCCTTTTCTTTGTTCGTTTCTCAGTTTCTTTCTCCGTTTCTCGGTTTATTTCTTCGTTTCTCCATTCATTTCTCCGTTTCTTTCTACGTTTCTTCGCTTCTTTCTTCGCTACTCCGTTTCGTTCTTCGTTTCTCCGTTTCTTTCTTCGTTTCTCCGTTTCTTTCTTAGTTTATCCGTTTATTTCTTCGTTTCTCCATTTATTTCTCCGTTTCTCCGTTTCCTTCTTCGTTTCTCCGTTTCTTTGTTCGTTTCTCCGTTTCTTTCTCCGTTTCTCGGTTTATTTCTTCGCTTCTCCGTTTCTTTCTTCGTTTCTCCGTTTCTTTGTTCGTTTCTCCGTTTCTTTCTTTGTTTCTCGGATTATTTCTTCGTTTCTCCATTTATTTCTCCGTTTCTTTCTTCGTTTCTTCGCTTCTTTCTTCGTTACTCCGTTTCGTTCTTCGTTTCTCCATTTATTTCTTCGTTTCTCCGTTTCTGTCTTCATTTCTCCGTTTCTTTCTTCGTTTCTCCGTTTCATTCTTCGTTTCTTCGTTTCTTTCTTCGTTACTCTGTTTCTTACTTCGTTTCTCCGTTTCTTCCTTCGTTTCTCCGTTTCTTTCTTCGTTTCTCCATTTATTTCTCCGTTTCTTTCTTCGTTACTCCGGTTCTTTCTTCGTTTCTCCGTTTCTTTCATCGTTTCTCCGTTTCTTCGTTCGTTTCTCCGTTTCTTTGTTCGTTTCTCCGTTTCTCCGTTTCTTTGTTCGTTTCTCCGTTTCTTTGTTCGTTTCTCTGTTTCTTTGTTCGTTTCTCCGTTTCTTTCTTCGTTTCTCCGTTTCTTTCTTCGTTTCTCCGTTTCTTTCTTCGTTTCTCCGTTTCTTTCTTCGTTTCTCCGTTTCTTTCTTCGTTTCTCCGTTTCTTTGTTCGTTTCTCCGTTTCTTTCTTCGTTTCTTCGTTTCTTTCTTCGTTACTCTGTTTCTTTCTTCGTTTCTCAGTTTCTTTGTTCGTTTCTCCGCTTCTTTCTTCGTTTCTCCTTTTCTTTGTTCGTTTCTCAGTTTCTTTCTCCGTTTCTCGGTTTATTTCTTCGCTTCTCCATTCATTTCTCCGTTTCTTTCTACGTTTCTTCGCTTCTTTCTTCGTTACTCCGTTTCGTTCTTCGTTTCTCCGTTTCTTTCTTCGTTTCTCCGTTTCTTTCTTAGTTTATCCGTTTATTTCTTCGTTTCTCCATTTATTTCTCCGTTTCTCCGTTTCCTTCTTCGTTTCTCCGTTTCTTTGTTCGTTTCTCCGTTTCTTTCTCCGTTTCTCGGTTTATTTCTTCGCTTCTCCGTTTCTTTCTTCGTTTCTCCGTTTCTTTCTTCGTCTCCGTTTCTTTGTTTGATTCTCCGTTTCTCTCTCCCTTTCTCCGTTTCTTTCTTCGTTTCTCCGTTTATTTCTTCGTTTCTCTGTTTCTTTCTTCGTTTCTTCATTTCTTTCTTCATCTCTTCGTTTCTTTCTACGTTTCTCCGTTTCTATGTTCGTTTCTCCGTTTCTTTCTTCGTTTCTCCTTTCTTTCATCGTTTCTTCGTTTCTCCGTTTCTTTCTTCGTTTCTCCGTTTATATCTTCGTTTCTCCATTTATTTCTCCGTTTCTTTCTTCGTTTCTCCGTTTCATCCTTCGTTTCTCCGTTTCTTTCTTCGTTTCTCCGTTTCTTTGTTGGTTTCTCCGTTTCTTTCTTTGTTTCTCCGTTTGTTTCTTCATTTCTCCGTGTATTTCTTCGTTTCAGCGTTTCATTCTTCGTTTCTGCGTTTCTTTTTTCGTTTCTCCGTTTCTTTCTTCGTTTCTCCGTTTCTTTCTCCGTTTCTCCGTTTCTTTCTTCGTTTCTCCGTTTCTTTGTTCGTTTCTCCGTTTCTTTTTTCGTATCTCCGTTTCTTTCTTCGTTTCTCCGTTTCTTTCTTCGTTTCCCCGTTTCTTTCTCCGTTTCTCCGTCTCTTTGTTCGTTTCTCCGTTTCTTTGTTCGTTTCTCCGTTTCTTTCTTCGTATCTCCGTTTCTTTCTTCGTTGCTCCGTTTCTTTCTTCGTTTCTCCGTTTCTTTCTTAGTTTCTCTGTTTCTTTCTTCGTTTCTCCGTTTCTTTGTCCGTTTCTCCGTTTCGTTCTTCGTTTCTTCGTTTCTTTCTTCGTTTCTCCATTTCTTTCTCCGTTACTCCGTTTCTTTCTTCGTTTCTCCGTTTGTTTCTTCGGTTCTCCATTTATTTCTTCGTTTCTCCGTTTCTTTCTTCGTTTCTCCGTTTATTTCTTCGTTCTCTGTTTCTTTCTTCGTTTCTTCGTTTCTTTCTTCATCTCTCCGTTTCTTTCTACGTTTCTCCGTTTCTTTCTTCGTGTCATCGTTTCTCCGTTTCTCCGTTTCTCGGTTTATTCCTTCGTTTCTCCATTTATTTCTCCGATTCTCCGTTTCTTTCTTCGTTTCTCCGTTTCTTTCTTCGTTTCTCCGTTTGTTTCTTCGATTCTCCGTTTATTTCCTCGTTTCTCCGTTTCTTTCTTCGTTTCTCCGATTATTTCTTCGTTTCTCTGTTTCTTTCTTCGTTTCTTCGTTTCTTTCTTCATCTTTCCGTTTCTTTCTACGTTTCTCCGTTTCTTTCTTCGTGACATCGTTTCTCCGTTTCTCCGTTTCTCGGTTTATTCCTTCGTTTCTCCATTTATTTCTCCGATTCTCCGTTTCTTTCTTCGTTTCTTCGTTTCTTTCATCGTTACTGCGTTTCTTTCTTCGTTTCTCCGTTTCTTTCTTCGTTTCTCCGTTTCTTTCTTCGTTTCTCCGTTTCTTTCTTCGTTTCTCCGTTTCTTTCGTCGTTTCTCCGTTTCTTTCCTTGTTTCTCCGTTTCTTTCTTCGTTTCTACGTTTATTTCTCCGTTTCTTTCCTCGTTTCTCCGTTTCTTTCTTCGTTGCTACGTTTATTTCTTCGTTTCTCCATTTATTTCCCCGTTTCTCCGTTTCTTTCTTCGTTTCTCAGTTTCTTTGTTCGTTTCTCCGTTTCTTTCTTCGTTTCTCCGTTTCTTTCTTCGTTTCTCCGTTTCTTTCTTCGTTACTCCGGTTCTTTCATCGCTTCTCCGTTTCTTTGTTCGTTTCTCCGTTTCTTTCTGCGTTTCTTCGTTTCTCCGCTTCTTTCATCGTTCCTCCGTTTCTTTCTTCGTTTCTCCGTTTCTTTCTTCGTTTCTCCGTTTCTTTCCTTGTTTCTCCGTTTCTTTCTTCGTTTCTACGTTTATTTCTCCGTTTCTTTCCTCGTTTCTCCGTTTCTTTCATCGTTTCTACGTTTATTTCTTCGTTTCTCCATTTATTTCTCCGTGTCTCCGTTTCTTTCTTCGTTTCTCCCTTTCTTTGTTCGTTTCTCGTTTCTTTCTTCGTTTCTCCGTTTCTTCGTTCGTTTCTCCGTTTCTTTCTTCGTTTCTTCGTTTCTTTCTTCGTTACTCTGTTTCTTTCTTCGTTTCTACGTTTCTTTGTTTGTTTCTCCGTTTCTTTCTTCGTTTCTCCGTTTCTTTGTTCGTTATTCCGTTTCTTTCTATGTTTCTCGGATTATTTCTTCGTTTCTCCATTTATTTCTCCGTTTCTTTCTTCGTTTCTTCGCTTCTTTCTTCGTTACTCCGTTTCGTTCTTCGTTTCTCCATTTATTTCTTCGTTTCTCCGTTTCTGTCTTCATTTCTCCGTTTCTTTCTTCGTTTCTCCGTTTCATTCTTCGTTTCTTCGTTTCTTTCTTCGTTACTCTGTTTCTTTCTTCGTTTCTCCGTTTCTTCGTTCGTTTCTCCGTTTCTTTCTTCGTTTCTTCGTTTCTTTCTTCGTTACTCTGTTTCTTTCTTCGTTTCTACGTTTCTTTGTTTGTTTCTCCGTTTCTTTCTTCGTTTCTCCGTTTCTTTGTTCGTTTCTCCGTTTCTTTCTTTGTTTCTCGGATTATTTCTTCGTTTCTCCATTTATTTCTCCGTTTCTTTCTTCGTTTCTTCGCTTCTTTCTTCGTTACTCCGTTTCGTTCTTCGTTTCTCCATTTATTTCTTCGTTTCTCCGTTTCTGTCTTCATTTCTCCGTTTCTCCGTTTCTTTCTTCGTTTCTTCGTTTCTTTCTTCGTTACTCTGTTTCTTTCTTCGTTTTTCCGTTTCTTCCTTCGTTTCTCCGTTTCTTTCTTCGTTTCTCCATTTATTTCTCCGTTTCTTTCTTCGTTACTCCGGTTCTTTCTTCGTTTCTCCGTTTCTTTCATCGTTTCTCCGTTTCTTTGTTCGTTTCTCCGTTTCTTTGTTCGTTTCTCCGTTTCTCCCTTTCTTTGTTCGTTTCTCCGTTTCTTTGTTCGTTTCTCTGTTTCTTTGTTCGTTTCTCCGTTTCTTTCTTCGTTTCTCCGTTTCTTTCTTCGTTTCTCCGTTTCTTTCTTGGTTTCTCCTTTTCTATCTTCATTTCTCCGTTTCTTTCTTCGTTTCTCCGTTTCTTTGTTCGTTTCTCCGTTTCTTTCTTCGTTTCTTCGTTTCTTTCTTCGTTACTCTGTTTCTTTCTTCGTTTCTCAGTTTCTTTGTTCGTTTCTCCGCTTCTTTCTTCGTTTCTCCATTTCTTTGTTCGTTTCTCAGTTTCTTTCTCCGTTTCTCGGTTTATTTCTTCGTTTCTCCATTCATTTCTCCGTTTCTTTCTACGTTTCTTCGCTTCTTTCTTCGTTACTCCCTTTCGTTCTTCGTTTCTCCGTTTCTTTCTTCGTTTCTCCGTTTCTTTCTTAGTTTATCCGTTTATTTCTTCGTTTCTCCATTTATTTCTCCGTTTCTCCGTTTCCTTCTTCGTTTCTCCGTTTCTTTGTTCGTTTCTCCGTTTCTTTCTCCGTTTCTCGGTTTATTTCTTCGCTTCTCCGTTTCTTTCTTCGTTTCTCCGTTTCTTTCTTCGTCTCCGTTTCTTTGTTTGATTCTCCGTTTCTCTCTCCGTTTCTCCGTTTCTTTCTTCGTTTCTCCGTTTATTTCTTCGTTTCTCTGTTTCTTTCTTCGTTTCTTCATTTCTTTCTTCATCTCTTCGTTTCTTTCTACGTTTCTCCGTTTCTATGTTCGTTTCTCCGTTTCTTTCTTCGTTTCTCCTTTCTTTCATCGTTTCTTCGTTTCTCCGTTTCTTTCTTCGTTTCTCCGTTTATATCTTCGTTTCTCCATTTATTTCTCCGTTTCTTTCTTCGTTTCTCCGTTTCATCCTTCGTTTCTCCGTTTCTTTCTTCGTTTCTCCGTTTCTTTGTTGGTTTCTCCGTTTCTTTCTTTGTTTCTCCGTTTGTTTCTTCATTTCTCCGTGTATTTCTTCGTTTCAGCGTTTCATTCTTCGTTTCTGCGTTTCTTTTTTCGTTTCTCTGTTTCTTTCTTCGTTTCTCCGTTTCTTTCTCCGTTTCTCCGTTTCTTTCTTCGTTTCTCGGTTTCTTTGTTCGTTTCTCCGTTTCTTTCTTCGTATCTCCGTTTCTTTCTTCGTTTCTCCGTTTCTTTCTTCGTTTCCCCGTTTCCTTCTCCGTTTCTCCGTTTCTTTGTTCGTTTCTCCGTTTCTTTGTTCGTTTCTCCGTTTCTTTCTTCGTATCTCCGTTTCTTTCTTCGTTGCTCCGTTTCTTTCTTCGTTTCTCCGTTTCTTTCTTAGTTTCTCTGTTTCTTTCTTCGTTTCTCCGTTTCTTTGTCCGTTTCTCCGTTTCGTTCTTCGTTTCTTCGTTTCTTTCTTCGTTTCTCCATTTCTTTCTCCGTTACTCCGTTTCTTTCTTCGTTTCTTCGTTTCTTTCTTCGTTACTCTGTTTCTTTCTTCGTTTCTACGTTTCTTTGTTTGTTTCTCCGTTTCTTTCTTCGTTTCTCCGTTTCTTTGTTCGTTTCTCCGTTTCTTTCTTTGTTTCTCGGATTATTTCTTCGTTTCTCCATTTATTTCTCCGTTTCTTTCTTCGTTTCTTCGCTTCTTTCTTCGTTACTCCGTTTCGTTCTTCGTTTCTCCATTTATTTCTTCGTTTCTCCGTTTCTGTCTTCATTTCTCCGTTTCTTTCTTCGTTTCTCCGTTTCTTTCTTCGTTTCTTCGTTTCTTTCTTCGTTACTCTGTTTCTTTCTTCGTTTTTCCGTTTCTTCCTTCGTTTCTCCGTTTCTTTCTTCGTTTCTCCATTTATTTCTCCGTTTCTTTCTTCGTTACTCCGGTTCTTTCTTCGTTTCTCCGTTTCTTTCATCGTTTCTCCGTTTCTTTGTTCGTTTCTCCGTTTCTTTGTTCGTTTCTCCGTTTCTCCCTTTCTTTGTTCGTTTCTCCGTTTCTTTGTTCGTTTCTCTGTTTCTTTGTTCGTTTCTCCGTTTCTTTCTTCGTTTCTCCGTTTCTTTCTTCGTTTCTCCGTTTCTTTCTTGGTTTCTCCTTTTCTATCTTCATTTCTCCGTTTCTTTCTTCGTTTCTCCGTTTCTTTGTTCGTTTCTCCGTTTCTTTCTTCGTTTCTTCGTTTCTTTCTTCGTTACTCTGTTTCTTTCTTCGTTTCTCAGTTTCTTTGTTCGTTTCTCCGCTTCTTTCTTCGTTTCTCCATTTCTTTGTTCGTTTCTCAGTTTCTTTCTCCGTTTCTCGGTTTATTTCTTCGTTTCTCCATTCATTTCTCCGTTTCTTTCTACGTTTCTTCGCTTCTTTCTTCGTTACTCCCTTTCGTTCTTCGTTTCTCCGTTTCTTTCTTCGTTTCTCCGTTTCTTTCTTAGTTTATCCGTTTATTTCTTCGTTTCTCCATTTATTTCTCCGTTTCTCCGTTTCCTTCTTCGTTTCTCCGTTTCTTTGTTCGTTTCTCCGTTTCTTTCTCCGTTTCTCGGTTTATTTCTTCGCTTCTCCGTTTCTTTCTTCGTTTCTCCGTTTCTTTCTTCGTCTCCGTTTCTTTGTTTGATTCTCCGTTTCTCTCTCCGTTTCTCCGTTTCTTTCTTCGTTTCTCCGTTTATTTCTTCGTTTCTCTGTTTCTTTCTTCGTTTCTTCATTTCTTTCTTCATCTCTTCGTTTCTTTCTACGTTTCTCCGTTTCTATGTTCGTTTCTCCGTTTCTTTCTTCGTTTCTCCTTTCTTTCATCGTTTCTTCGTTTCTCCGTTTCTTTCTTCGTTTCTCCGTTTATATCTTCGTTTCTCCATTTATTTCTCCGTTTCTTTCTTCGTTTCTCCGTTTCATCCTTCGTTTCTCCGTTTCATTCTTCGTTTCTGCGTTTCTTTTTTCGTTTCTCTGTTTCTTTCTTCGTTTCTCCGTTTCTTTCTCCGTTTCTCCGTTTCTTTCTTCGTTTCTCGGTTTCTTTGTTCGTTTCTCCGTTTCTTTCTTCGTATCTCCGTTTCTTTCTTCGTTTCTCCGTTTCTTTCTTCGTTTCCCCGTTTCCTTCTCCGTTTCTCCGTTTCTTTGTTCGTTTCTCCGTTTCTTTGTTCGTTTCTCCGTTTCTTTCTTCGTATCTCCGTTTCTTTCTTCGTTGCTCCGTTTCTTTCTTCGTTTCTCCGTTTCTTTCTTAGTTCCTCTGTTTCTTTCTTCGTTTCTCCGTTTCTTTGTCCGTTTCTCCGTTTCGTTCTTCGTTTCTTCGTTTCTTTCTTCGTTTCTCCATTTCTTTCTCCGTTACTCCGTTTCTTTCTTCGTTTCTCCGTTTGTTTCTTCGATTCTCCGTTTATTTCTTCGTTTCTCCGTTTCTTTCTTCGTTTCTCCGTTTATTTCTTCGTTCTCTGTTTCTTTCTTCGTTTCTTCGTTTCTTTCTTCATCTCTCCGTTTCTTTCTACGTTTCTCCGTTTCTTTCTTCGTGTCATCGTTTCTCCGTTTCTCCGTTTCTCGGTTTATTCCTTCGTTTCTCCATTTATTTCTCCGATTCTCCGTTTCTTTCTTCGTTTCTCCGTTTCTTTCTTCGTTTCTCCGTTTGTTTCTTCGATTCTCCGTTTATTTCTTCGTTTCTCCGTTTCTTTCTTCGTTTCTCCGATTATTTCTTCGTTTCTCTGTTTCTTTCTTCGTTTCTTCGTTTATTTCTTCATCTTTCCGTTTCTTTCTACGTTTCTCCGTTTCTTTCTTCGTGACATCGTTTCTCCGTTTCTCCGTTTCTCGGTTTATTCCTTCGTTTCTCCATTTATTTCTCCGATTCTCCGTTTCTTTCTTCGTTTCTTCGTTTCTTTCATCGTTACTGCGTTTCTTTCTTCGTTTCTCCGTTTCTTTCTTTGTTTCTCCGTTTCTTTCTTCGTTTCTCCGTTTATTTCTTCGTTTCTCCATTTATTTCTCCGTTTCTCCGTTTCTTTCTTCGTTTCTCCGTTTCTTTCTTCGTTTCTCCGTTTGTTTCTTCGATTCTCCGTTTATTTCTTCGTTTCTCCGTTTCTTTCTTCGTTTCTCCGTTTATTTCTTCGTTCTCTGTTTCTTTCTTCGTTTCTTCGTTTCTTTCTTCATCTCTCCGTTTCTTTCTACGTTTCTCCGTTTCTTTCTTCGTGTCATCGTTTCTCCGTTTCCCCGTTTCTCGGTTTATTCCTTCGTTTCTCCATTTATTTCTCCGATTCTCCGTTTCTTTCTTCGTTTCTTCGTTTCTTTCATCGTTACTGCGTTTCTTTCTTCGTTTCTCCGTTTCTTTCTTCGTTTCTCCGTTTCTTTCTTCGTCTCTGCGTTTATTTCTTCGTTTCTCCATTTATTTCTTCGTTTCTCCGTTTCTTTCATCGTTTCTCCGTTTCTTTCTTCGTTACTCCGGTTCTTTCTTCGCTTCTCCGTTTCTTTCTTCGTTTCTCCGTTTCTTTCTTCGTTTCTCCTTTTCTTCCTTCGTTTCTCCGTTTCTTTGTTCCTTTCTCCGTTTCTTTCTTCGTTTCTTCGTTTCTTTCTTCGTTTCTTCATTTCTTTCTTCGTTTCTCCGTTTCTTTCGTCGTTTCTCCATTTATTTCACCGTTTC
Organism: Ptiloglossa arizonensis; assembly: GCF_051014685.1. Lineage (NCBI taxonomy): Eukaryota > Metazoa > Arthropoda > Insecta > Hymenoptera > Colletidae > Ptiloglossa > Ptiloglossa arizonensis. The sequence continues at coordinate 842,713 of NW_027478524.1, read as the reverse complement.
TCCGTATCTTTGTTCGTTTCTCCGTTTCTTTGTTCGTTTCTCCGTTTCTTTGTTCGTTTCTCCGTTTCTTTCTTCGATTCTCCGTTTCTTTCTTCGTTTCTCCGTTTCTTTCTTCGTTTCTCCGTTTCTTGACTTGTTTCTCCGTTTCTTTCTTCGTTTCTACGTTTATTTCTCCGTTTCTTTCCTCGTTTCTCCGTTTCTTTCTTCGTTTCTACGTTTATTTCTTCGTTTCTCTATTTATTTCTCCGTTTCTCCGTTTCTTTCTTCGTTTCTCCGTTTCTTTGTTCGTTTCTCCGTTTCTTTCTTCGTTTCTCCGTTTCTTTCTTCGTTTCTCCGTTTCTTTCTTCGTTTCTCCGTTTCCTTGTTCGCTTCTCCGTTTCTTTCATCGTTTCTCCGTTTCTTTTCTCGTCTCTCCGTTTCTTTCTTCGTTTCTCCGTTTATTTCTTCGTATCTCCATTTATTTCTCCGATTCTCCGTTTCTTTCTTCGTTTCTCCGTTCCTTTCTTCGTTTCTACGTTTATTTCTCCGTTTCTTTCCTCGTTTCTCCGTTTCTTTCTTCGTTTCTACGTTTATTTCTCCGTTTCTTTCCTAGTTTCTCCGTTTCTTTCTTCGTTTCTACGTTTATTTCTTCGTTTCTCAATTTATTTCTCCGTTTCTCCGTTTCTTTGTTCGTTTCTCCGTTTCTTTGTTCGTTTCTCCGTTTCTTTCTTCGTTTCTCCGTTTCTTTCTTCGTTTCTCCGTTTCTTTCTTCGTTTCTCCGTTTATTTCTTCGTTTCTCTGTTTCTTTCTTCGTTTCTTCGTTTCTTTCTTCATCTCTTCGTTTCTTTCTACGTTACTCCGTTTCTTTCTTCGTGTCATCGTTTCTCCGTTTCTCCGTTTCTCGGTTTATTCCTTCGTTTCTCCATTTATTTCTCCGACTGTCCGTTTCTTTATTCGTTTGTTCGTTTCTTTCATCGTTACTGCGTTTCTTTCTTCGTTTCTCCGTTTCTTTCTTCGTTTCTCCGTTTCTTTCTTCGTTTCTCCGTTTCTTTCTTCGTTTCTCCGTTTCTTTCGTCGTTTCTCCGTTTCTTTGTTCGTTTCTCCGTTTCTTTCCTTGTTTCTCCGTTTCTTTCTTCGTTTCTACGTTTATTTCTCCGTTTCTTTCCTCGTTTCTCCGTTTCTTTCTTCGTTGCTACGTTTATTTCTTCGTTTCTCCATTTATTTCTCCGTTTCTCCGTTTCTTTCTTCGTTTCTCAGTTTCTTTGTTCGTTTCTCCGTTTCTTTCTTCGTTTCTCCGTTTCTTTCTTCGTTTCTCCGTTTCTTTCTTCGTTACTCCGGTTCTTTCTTCGCTTCTCCGTTTCTTTGTTCGTTTCTCCGTTTCTTTCTGCGTTTCTTCGTTTCTCCGCTTCTTTCATCGTTCCTCCGTTTCTTTCTTCGTTTCTCCGTTTCTTTCTTCGTTTCTCCGTTTCTTTCCTTGTTTCTCCGTTTCTTTCTTCGTTTCTACGTTTATTTCTCCGTTTCTTTCCTCGTTTCTCCGTTTCTTTCATCGTTTCTACGTTTATTTCTTCGTTTCTCCATTTATTTCTCCGTGTCTCCGTTTCTTTCTTCGTTTCTCCCTTTCTTTGTTCGTTTCTCGTTTCTTTCTTCGTTTCTCCGTTTCTTCGTTCGTTTCTCCGTTTCTTTCTTCGTTTCTTCGTTTCTTTCTTCGTTACTCCGTTTATTTCTTCGTTCTCTGTTTCTTTCTTCGTTTCTTCGTTTCTTTCTTCATCTCTCCGTTTCTTTCTACGTTTCTCCGTTTCTTTCTTCGTGTCATCGTTTCTCCGTTTCTCCGTTTCTCGGTTTATTCCTTCGTTTCTCCATTTATTTCTCCGATTCTCCGTTTCTTTCTTCGTTTCTCCGTTTCTTTCTTCGTTTCTCCGTTTGTTTCTTCGATTCTCCGTTTATTTCTTCGTTTCTCCGTTTCTTTCTTCGTTTCTCCGATTATTTCTTCGTTTCTCTGTTTCTTTCTTCGTTTCTTCGTTTCTTTCTTCATCTTTCCGTTTCTTTCTACGTTTCTCCGTTTCTTTCTTCGTGACATCGTTTCTCCGTTTCTCCGTTTCTCGGTTTATTCCTTCGTTTCTCCATTTATTTCTCCGATTCTCCGTTTCTTTCTTCGTTTCTTCGTTTCTTTCATCGTTACTGCGTTTCTTTCTTCGTTTCTCCGTTTCTTTCTTTGTTTCTCCGTTTCTTTCTTCGTTTCTCCGTTTATTTCTTCGTTTCTCCATTTATTTCTCCGTTTCTCCGTTTCTTTCTTCGTTTCTCCGTGTCTTTCTTCGTTTCTCCGTTTGTTTCTTCGATTCTCCGTTTATTTCTTCGTTTCTCCGTTTCTTTCTTCGTTTCTCCGTTTATTTCTTCGTTCTCTGTTTCTTTCTTCGTTTCTTCGTTTCTTTCTTCATCTCTCCGTTTCTTTCTACGTTTCTCCGTTTCTTTCTTCGTGTCATCGTTTCTCCGTTTCTCCGTTTCTCGGTTTATTCCTTCGTTTCTCCATTTATTTCTCCGATTCTCCGTTTCTTTCTTCGTTTCTTCGTTTCTTTCATCGTTACTGCGTTTCTTTCTTCGTTTCTCCGTTTCTTTCTTCGTTTCTCCGTATCTTTCTTCGTCTCTGCGTTTATTTCTTCGTTTCTCCATTTATTTCTTCGTTTCTCCGTTTCTTTCATCGTTTCTCCGTTTCTTTCTTCGTTACTCCGGTTCTTTCTTCGCTTCTCCGTTTCTTTCTTCGTTTCTCCGTTTCTTTCTTCGTTTCTCCGTTTCTTCCTTCGTTTCTCCGTTTCTTTGTTCCTTTCTCCGTTTCTTTCTTCGTTTCTTCGTTTCTTTCTTCGTTTCTTCATTTCTTTCTTCGTTTCTCCGTTTCTTTCGTCGTTTCTCCATTTATTTCACCGTTTCTCCGTATCTTTGTTCGTTTCTCCGTTTCTTTGTTCGTTTCTCCGTTTCTTTGTTCGTTTCTCCGTTTCTTTCTTCGATTCTCCGTTTCTTTCTTCGTTTCTCCATTTATTTCTCCGTTTCTTTCTTCGTTTCTCCATTTATTTCTCCGTTTCTCCGTTTCTTTCTTCGTTTCTCCGTTTCTTTGTTCGTTTCTCCGTTTCTTTCTTCGTTTCTCCGTTTCTTTCTTCGTTTCTCCGTTTCTTTCTTCGTTTCTCCGTTTCTTTGTTCGCTTCTCCGTTTCTTTCTTCGTTTCTCCGTTTCTTTTCTCGTCTCTCCGTTTCTTTCTTCGTTTCTCCGTTTATTTCTTCGTATCTCCATTTATTTCTCCGATTCTCCGTTTCTTTCTTCGTTTCTTCGTTTCTTTCTTCATCTTTCCGTTTCTTTCTACGTTTCTCCGTTTCTTTCTTCGTGACATCGTTTCTCCGTTTCTCCGTTTCTCGGTTTATTCCTTCGTTTCTCCATTTATTTCTCCGATTCTCCGTTTCTTTCTTCGTTTCTTCGTTTCTTTCATCGTTACTGCGTTTCTTTCTTCGTTTCTCCGTTTCTTTCTTTGTTTCTCCGTTTCTTTCTTCGTTTCTCCGTTTATTTCTTCGTTTCTCCATTTATTTCTCCGTTTCTCCGTTTCTTTCTTCGTTTCTCCGTGTCTTTCTTCGTTTCTCCGTTTGTTTCTTCGATTCTCCGTTTATTTCTTCGTTTCTCCGTTTCTTTCTTCGTTTCTCCGTTTATTTCTTCGTTCTCTGTTTCTTTCTTCGTTTCTTCGTTTCTTTCTTCATCTCTCCGTTTCTTTCTACGTTTCTCCGTTTCTTTCTTCGTGTCATCGTTTCTCCGTTTCTCCGTTTCTCGGTTTATTCCTTCGTTTCTCCATTTATTTCTCCGATTCTCCGTTTCTTTCTTCGTTTCTTCGTTTCTTTCATCGTTACTGCGTTTCTTTCTTCGTTTCTCCGTTTCTTTCTTCGTTTCTCCGTATCTTTCTTCGTCTCTGCGTTTATTTCTTCGTTTCTCCATTTATTTCTTCGTTTCTCCGTTTCTTTCATCGTTTCTCCGTTTCTTTCTTCGTTACTCCGGTTCTTTCTTCGCTTCTCCGTTTCTTTCTTCGTTTCTCCGTTTCTTTCTTCGTTTCTCCGTTTCTTCCTTCGTTTCTCCGTTTCTTTGTTCCTTTCTCCGTTTCTTTCTTCGTTTCTTCGTTTCTTTCTTCGTTTCTTCATTTCTTTCTTCGTTTCTCCGTTTCTTTCGTCGTTTCTCCATTTATTTCACCGTTTCTCCGTATCTTTGTTCGTTTCTCCGTTTCTTTGTTCGTTTCTCCGTTTCTTTGTTCGTTTCTCCGTTTCTTTCTTCGATTCTCCGTTTCTTTCTTCGTTTCTCCATTTATTTCTCCGTTTCTTTCTTCGTTTCTCCATTTATTTCTCCGTTTCTCCGTTTCTTTCTTCGTTTCTCCGTTTCTTTGTTCGTTTCTCCGTTTCTTTCTTCGTTTCTCCGTTTCTTTCTTCGTTTCTCCGTTTCTTTCTTCGTTTCTCCGTTTCTTTGTTCGCTTCTCCGTTTCTTTCTTCGTTTCTCCGTTTCTTTTCTCGTCTCTCCGTTTCTTTCTTCGTTTCTCCGTTTATTTCTTCGTATCTCCATTTATTTCTCCGATTCTCCGTTTCTTTCTTCGTTTCTCCGTTTCTTTGTTCGGTTCTCCGTTTCTTTGTTGGTTTCTTCGTTTCTTTCTTCGCTTCTCCGTTTCTTTGATAGTTTCTCCGTTTATTTCTTCGTTTCTCCATTTATTTCTCCGTTTCTCCGTTTCTCTTTTTTTCGTTACTCCGGCTCTTTCTTCGCTTCTCCGTTTCTTTCTTCGTTTCTCCGTTTCTTTCTACGTTTCTACGTTTATTTCTTCGTTTCTCAATTTATTTCTCCGTTTCTCCGTTTCTTTGTTCGTTTCTCCGTTTCTTTGTTCGTTTCTCCGTTTCTTTCTTCGTTTCTCCGTTTCTTTCTTCGTTTCTCCGTTTCTTTCTTCGTTTCTCCGTTTCTTTCTTCGTCTCTCCGTTTATTTCTTCGTTTCTCCATTTATTTCTGCGTTTCTCCGTTTCTTTCATCGTTTCTCCGTTTCTTTCTTCGTTACTCCGGTTCTTTCTTCGCTTCTCCGTTTCTTTCTTCGTTTCTCCGTTTCTTTCTTCGTTTCTCCGTTTCTTCCTTCGTTTCTCCGTTTCTTTGTTCCTTTCTCGGTTTCTTTCTTCGTTTCTTCGTTTCTTTCTTCGTTTCTTCATTTCTCCGTTTCTTTCTTCGTTTCTCCGTTTGCTTGTTCGTTTCTCCATTTATTTCTCCGTTTCCCCGTTTCTTTCTTCGTTTCTCCGTTTCATTGTTCGTTTCTCCGTTTCTTTCTGCGTTTCATCGTTACTTTCTTCGTTTCTCCGTTTCTTTGTTCGTTTCTCCGTTTCGTTGGTCGTTTCTCCGTTTCATTCTCCGTTTCTCGGTTTATTTCTTCGTGTCTCCGCTTCTTTCTTCGTTTCTCCGTTTATTTCTTCGTTTCTCCATTTATTTCTCCGTTTTTTCCGTTTCTTTCTTCGTTACTCCGGTTCTTTGTTCGTTTCTCCGTTTCTTTGTTCATTTCTCCGTTTCTTTGTTCGTTTCTCCGTTTCTTTCTTCGTTTCTCCCTTTCTTTGTTCGTTTCTCCGTTTCTTTGTTCGTTTCTCCGTTTCTTTGTTCGTTTCTCCGTTTCTTTGTTCGTTTCTCCGTTTCTTTGTTAGTTTCTCCGTTTCTTTCTTCGTTTCTCCGTTTCTTTCTTCGTTTCTCCGTTCCTTTCTTCGTTTCTCCGTTTCTTTGTTCGTTTCTCCGTTTCTTTCTCCGTTTCTTGGCTTATTTCTTCGTTTCTCCATTTATTTCTCCGTTTCTTTCTTCGTTTCTTCGCTTCTTTCTTCGTTACTCCGTTTCGTTCTTCGTTTCTCCATTTATTTCTTCGTTTCTCCGTTTCTGTCTTCGTTTCTCCGTTTCTTTCTTCGTTTCTCCGTTTCTTTCTTCGTTTCTTCGTTTCTTTCTTCGTTACTCTGTTTCTTTCTTCGTTTCTCCGTTTCTTTCTTCGTTTCTCCGTTTCTTTCTTCGTTTCTCCATTTATTTCTCCGTTTCTTTCTTCGTTACTCCGGTTCTTTCTTCGTTACTCCGTTTCTTTCATTGTTTCTCCGTTTCTTTGTTCGTTTCTCCGTTTCTTTGTTCGTTCCTCCGTTTCTCCGTTTCTTTGTTCGTTTCTCTGTTTCTTTGTTCGTTTCTCCGTTTCTTTCTTCGTTTCTCCGTTTCTTTCTTCGTTTCTCCGTTTCTTTCTTCGTTTCTCCGTTTCTTTCTTCGTTTCTACGTTTCTTTCTTCGTTTCTCCGTTTCTTTGTTCGTTTCTCCGTTTCTTTCTTCGTTTCTCCGTTTCTTTCTTCGTTTCTCCCTTTCTTTGTTCGTTTCTCCGTTTCTTTGTTCGTTTCTCCGTTTCTTTCTTCGTTTCTTCGTTTCTTTCTTCGTTACTCTTTTTCTTTCTTCGTTTCTACTTTTCTTTGTTTGTTTCTCCGCTTCTTTCTTCGTTTCTCCGTTTCTTTCTTCGTTTCTTCGCTTCTTTCTTCGTTACTCCGTTTCGTTCTTCGTTTCTCCATTTATTTCTTCGTTTCTCCGTTTCTCTCTTCGTTTCTCCGTTTCTTTCTTCGTTTCTCCGTTTCTTTCTTCGTTTCTTCGTTTCTTTCTTCGTTACTCTGTTTCTTTCTTCGTTTCTCCGTTTCTTTCTTCGTTTCTCCGTTTCTTTCTTCGTTTCTCCATTTATTTCTCCGTTTCTTTCTTCGTTACTCCGGTTCTTTCTTCGTTTCTCCGTTTCTTTCATCGTTTCTCCGTTTCTTTGTTTGTTTCTCCGTTTCTTTGTTCGTTTCTCCGTTTCTCCGTTTCTTTGTTCGTTTCTCCGTTTCTTTGTTCGTTTCTCTGTTTCTTTGTTCGTTTCTCCGTTTCTTTCTTCGTTTCTCCGTTTCTTTCTTCGTTTCTCCGTTTCTTTCTTCGTTTCTCCGTTTCTTTCTTCGTTTCTCCGTTTCTTTCTTCGTTTCTCCGTTTCTTTGTTCGTTTCTCCGTTTCTTTCTTCGTTTCTTCGTTTCTTTCTTCGTTACTCTGTTTCTTTCTTCGTTTCTCAGATTCTTTGTTCGTTTCTCCGCTTCTTTCTTCGTTTCTCCTTTTCTTTGTTCGTTTCTCAGTTTCTTTCTCCGTTTGTCGGTTTATTTCTTCGTTTCTCCATTTATTTCTCCGTTTCTTTCTTCGTTTCTTCGCTTCTTTCTTCGTTACTCTGTTTCGTTCTTCGTTTCTCCGTTTCTTTCTTCGTTTCTCCGTTTCTTTCTTAGTTTATCCGTTATTTCTTCGTTTCTCCATTTATTTCTCCGTTTCTCCGTTTCCTTCTTCGTCTCCGTTTCTTTGTTTGATTCTCCGTTTCTCTCTCCGTTTCTCCGTTTCTTTCTTCGTTTCTCCGTTTATTTCTTCGTTTCTCTGTTTCTTTCTTCGTTTCTTCATTTCTTTCTTCATCTCTTCGTTTCTTTCTACGTTTCTCCGTTTCTTTCTTCGTGTCATCGTTTCTCCGTTTCTCCGTTTCTCGGTTTATTCCTTCGTTTCTCCATTTATTTCTCCGATTGTTCGTTTCTTTCATCGTTACTGCGTTTCTTTCTTCGTTTCTCCGTTTCTTTCTTCGTTTCTCGGTTTCTTTCTTCGTCTCTCCGTTTATTTCTTCGTTTCTCAATTTATTTCTTCGTTTCTCCGTTTCTTTCATCGTTTCTCCGTTTCTTTCTTCGTTACTCCGGTTCTTTCTTCGCTTCTCCGTTTCTTTCTTCGTTTCTCCGTTTCTTTCTTCGTTTCTCCGTGTCTTCCTTCGTTTCTCCGTTTCTTTGTTCCTTTCTCCGTTTCTTTCTTCGTTTCTTCGTTTCTTTCTTCGTTTCTCCGTTTGCTTGTTCGTTTCCTCATCTATTTCTTCGTTTCTCCATTTATTTTATCGTTTCTCCATTTATTTCACCGTTTCTCCGTATCTTTGCTCGTTTCTCCCTTTCTTTTTTCGTTTCTCCGTTTCTTTCTTCGTTTCTCCATTTATTTCACCGTTTCCCCGTATCTTTGTTCGTTTCTCCGTTTCTTTGTTCGTTTCTCCGTTTCTTTCTTCGTTTCTCCGTTTCTTTCTTCGTTTCTCCGTTTCTTTCTCCGTTTCTCCGTTTCTTTCTTCGTTTCTCCGTTTCTTTCCTTGTTTCTCCGTTTCTTTCTTCGTTTCTACGTTTATTTCTCCGTTTCTTTCCTCGTTTCTCCGTTTCTTTCATCGTTTCTACGTTTATTTCTTCGTTTCTCCATTTATTTCTCCGTGTCTCCGTTTCTTTCTTCGTTTCTCCGTTTCTTTGTTCGTTTCTCCGTTTCTTTGTTCGTTTCTCCGTTTCTTTCTTCGTTTCTCCGTTTCTTTCTTCGTTTCTCCGTTTCTTTCTTCGTTTCTCCGTTTCTTTCTTCGTTTCTCCGTTTCTTTCTTCGTTTCTCCGTTTCTTTGTTCGTTTCTCCGTTTCTTTCTTCGTTTCTCAGTTTCTTTCTACGTTTCTCCGTTTCTTTCTTCGTTACTCCGTTTCATCCTTCGCTTCTCCGTTTCTCTCTTCGTTTCTCCGTTTCTTTGTTGGTTTCACCATTTATTTCTCCGTTTCCTTCTTCGTTTCTCCGTTTCTTTGTTCGTTTCTCCGTTTCTTTCTCCGTTTCTCGGTTTATTTCTTCGTTTCTCCGTTCCTTTCTTCGTTTCTCCGTTTCTTTCTTCGTTTCTCCGTTATTTGTTTGATTCTCCGTTTCTTTCTTCGTTTCTCCGTTTCTTTCTTCGTTTCTCCGTTTATTTCTTCGTTTCTCCATTTATTTCTCCGTTTCTCCGTTTCTTTCCTCGTTTCTCCGTTTCCTTGTTCGTTTCTCCGTTTCTTTGTTCGTTTCTCCGTTTCTTTCTCCGTTTCTCGGTTTACTACTTCGCTTATCCATTTATTTCTCCGATTCTCCGTTTCTATCTCCGTTACTCCGTTTCTTTCTTCGTTCCTCCGTTTCTTTCTTCGTTTCTCAGTTTCTTTCTTCGTCTCGCCGTTTATTTCTTCGTTTCTCCATTTATTTCTCCGTTTCTTTGTTCGTTTCTCCGTTTCTTTGTTCGTTTCTTCGTTTCTTTCTTCGTTACTCTGTTTCTTTCTTCGTTTATCAGTTTCTTTGTTCGTTTCTCCGCTTCTTTCTTCGTTTCTCCTTTTCTTTGTTCGTTTCTCCGTTTCTTACTCCGTTTCTCGGTTTGTTTCATCGTTTCTCCATTTATTTCTCCGATTCTCCGTTTCTATCTCCGCTACTCCGTTTTTTTCTTCGTTTCTGCGTTTCTTCCTTCGTTTCTCCGTTTCTTTCTTCGTTTCAGCGTTTATTCCTTCGTTTCTCCATTCATTTCTCCGTTTCTCCGTTTCTTTGTTCGTTTCTCCGTTTCTCCGTTTCTTTCTTCGTTTCTCCGTTTCTTTCTTCGTCTCTCCGTTTCTTTGTTCGGTTCTACGTTTCTTTGTTCGTTTCTCCGTTTCTTTGTTCGTTTCTCCGTTTCTTTCTTCGTTTCTTCGTTTCTTTCTTCGTTACTCTGTTTCTTTCTTCGTTTCTCAGTTTCTTTGTTCGTTTCTCCGCTTCCTTCTTCGTTTCTCCTTTTCTTTGTTCGTTTCTCCGTTTCTTACTCCATTTCTCGGTTTTATTCATCGTTTCTCCATTTATTTCTCCGATTCTCCGTTTCTTTCTCCGTTTCTTTCTTCGTTACTACGTTTCTTTCTTCGTTTCTCCGTTTCTTTCCTCGTTTCTCCGTTTCTTTCTTCGTTTCACCGTCTATTCCTTCGTTTCTCCATTCATTTCTCCGTTTCTCCGTTTCTTTGTTCGTTTCTCCGTTTCTCCGTTTCTTTCTCCGTTTCTCCGTTTCTTCCTTCGTTTCTCCGTTTCTCTCTTCATTTCTCCGTTTCTTTCTTCGTTTCTCCGTTTATCTCTTTGTTTCTCCATTTATTTCTCCGTTTCTCCGTTTCTTTCTTCGTTTCTTCGTTTCTCCGTTTCTTTCTTCGTTTCTCCGTCTCTTTCTTCGTTTCTCCGTTTCTTTCTACGTTTCTCCGTTTCTTTGTTTGATTCTCCGTTTCTTTCTTCATTTCTCCGTTTATTTTTCGTTTCTCGGTTTCATTCTTCGTTTCTGCGTTTCATTGTTCGTTTCTCTGTTTCTTTGTTCGTTTCTCTGTTTCTTTCTTCGTTTCTCCGTTTCTTTCTTCGTTTCTTCGTTTCTCCGTTTCTTTCTTCGTTTCTCTGTTTCTTTCTTCGTTTCTCCGTTTCTTTCTCCGTTTTTCCGTTTCTTTGTACGTTTCTCTGTTTCTTTCTCCGTTTCTCGGTTTATTTTTTCGTTTCTCCATTTATTTCTCCGATTCTCCGTTTCTTTCTCCGTTTCTATGTTTGATTCTCCGTTTCTTTCTTCATTTCTCCGTTTATTTCTTCGTTTCTCCGTTTCATTCTTCGTTTCTGCGTTTCTTTGTTCGTTTCTCTGTTTCTTTCTTCGTTTCTCCATTTCTTTCCCCGTTTCTCGGTTCCTTTCTTCGTTTCTCCGTTTCTTTGTTCGTTTCTCCGTTTCTTTCTTCGTTCCTCCGTTTCTTTTTTCGTTTCTCCGTTTCTTTCTTCGTTTCGCCGTTTATTTCTTCGTTTCTCCATTTATTTCTCCGTTTCTCCGTTTCTTTGTTCGTTTCTCCGTTTCTTTGTTCGTTTCTCCGTTTCTTTCTTCGTTTCTTCGTTTCTTTCTTCGTTAGTCTGTTTCTTTCTTCGTTTCTCGGTTTCTTTGTTCGTTTCTCCGCTTCTTTCTTCGTTTCTCCTTTTCTTTGTTCGTTTCTCCGTTTCTTACTCCGTTTCTCGGTTTGTTTCATCGTTTCTCCATTTATTTCTCCGATTCTCCGTTTCTTTCTCCGTTTCTTTCTTCGTTACTACGTTTCTTTCTTCGTTTCTCCGTTTCGTTCCTCGTTTCTCCGTTTCTTTCTTCGTTTCACCGTTTATTCCTTCGTTTCTTTCTTCGTTTCACCGTTTATTCCTTCGTTTCTCCATTCATTTCTCCGTTTCCCCGTTTGTTTGTTCGTTTCTCCGTTTCTCCGTTTCTTTCTTCGTTTCTTCGTTTCTCCGTTTCTTTCTTCGTTTCTCCGTCTCTTTCTTCGTTTCTCCGTTTCTTTCTACGTTTCTCCGTTTCTTTGTTTGATTCTCCGTTTCTTTGTTAGTTTCTCCGTTTCTTTCTCCGTTTCTCCGTTTCTTTTTTCGTCTCTTCGTTTCTTTCTTCGTTTCTCCGTTTCTTTCTTCGTTTCCCCGTTTCTGTCTTCGTTTCTCCATTTCTTTCCCCGTATCGAGGTTTCTTTCTTCGTCTCTCCGTTTCTTTGTTCGTTTCTCCGTTTCTCCGTTTCTTTCTTCGTTTCTTCGTTTCATTCTTCGTTTCTCCCTTTCTTTCTTCGTTTCTCCTTTTCTTTCTTCGTCTCTTCGTTTCTCTCTTCGTTACTCCGTTTCTTTCTTCGTTTCCCCGTTTCTTTGTTAGTTTCTCCGTTTCTTTCTTCGTTTTTCCGTTTCTTTCTTCGTTTCTCCGTTTCTTTGTTCGTCTCTCTGCCTCTTTCTTCGTTTCTCCGTTTCTTTGTTCGTTTCTCCGTTTCTTTCTCCGTTTCTCGGTTTATTTCTTCGTTTCTCCATTTATTTCTCCGTTTCTTTCGTCGTCTCTTCGTTTCTTTCTTCGTTACTCCGCTTCTTTCTTCGTTTCTCCGTTTCTCTCTTTGTTTCTCCGTTTCTTTCTTCGTTTCTCCGTTTATTTCTTCCTTTCTCCATTTATTTCTCCGTTTCTCCGTTTCTTTCTTCGTTTCTCGGTTTATTTCTTCGTTTCTCTATTTATTTCTCCGATTCTCCGTTTCTTTCTCCGTTTCTTTCTCCGTTTCTTTCTTCGTTTCTCCGTTTCCTTGTTCGTTTCTTTGTTCGTTTCTCCGTTTGTTTCTTCGTTTCTCCGTTTCTTAGTCCGTTTCTCCGTTTCTTTCTTCGTTTTTCGGTTTCTTTGTTCGTTTCTCCGTTTCTTTGTTCGTTTCTCCGTTTCTTTCTCCGATTCTCCGTTTCTTTCTTCGTTTCTCAGTTTATTTATTCGTTTCTCCGTTTCTTTCTTCGTTTCTCCGTTTCTATCTACGTTTCTCCGTTTCTTTCTTCGTTTCTTCGTTTCTTTCTTCATTTCTCCGTTTCTTTCTTCGTTTCTCCGTTTCTTCCTTCGTGTCATCGTTTCTCCGTTTCTTTGTTCGTTTCTCCGATCTTTCTGCGTTCCATCGTTTCTTTCTTCGTTACTACGTTTCTTTCTTCTTACAATGGTGTGTGTACTTTTCCCCTAGGCCATTCCAGTTATTGGTTTCGTGTATCAGACTTGCGAAATTTTTGATTGTTTCTCAACCATTCCTAAACTCCAAACTCCCATATCTCGCGAACGGATTGACGAACTCGAGAAATTCCTATTGCATCTGAAAGTAGGAACTCGCCCGATTACAAAGGTATGTGTATTTTTCCCCTAGACCTTTGTAGTTATTGGTTTCGAGTATCAGAATTGCGAAATTTTGATGGATTCTCAACCATTCCTTAGCTTCAAACTCCCATATCTCGCGAACGGATTGACGAACTCGAGAAATTCCTGTTGCATCTGAAAGTAGGAACTCGCCCGATTACAAAGGTATGTGTATTTTTCCCCTAGACCTTTGTAGTTATTGGTTTCGAGTATCAGACTTGCGAAAATGTTGATGGTTTCTCAACCATTCCTTAACGTCAAACTCCCATACCTCACGAACGGTTGGCGAACTCGAGAAATTCCTGTTGCGTCCGAAAGTAGAATCTCGCCCGATTACTATAGTGTGTGTACTCTTCCCCTAGGCAATTCCAGTTTTTCGTTTCTAGCATTAAAATTGCGAAAATTTTGATGGTTTCTCAACCATTCCCTAACGTCAAACTCCCACACCTCGCGAACGGATTGGCGAACTCGAAAAATTCCTGTTGCACCTGAAAGTAGAAACTCGCCCAATTACAATGGTGTGTGTACTTTTCCCGTAGGCCATTCCAGTTATTTTTTCGAGGATCACACTTCCGAAAATTTTGATGGTTTCTCAACCATTCCTTAACTTCAAACTCCCATATCTCTCGAACGGATTGACGAACTCGAGAATTTCCTATTGCATCTGAAAGAAGAAACTCGCCCGATTACAATGGTGTGTGTACTTTTTCCGTAGGCCATTCCAGTTATTGGTTTCGAGGATCACACTTGCGAAAATTTTGATGGTTTTTCAACCATTCCTTAATTTCAAACTCCCATATCTCGCGAACGAATTGACGATCTCGAGAAATTCCTTTTGCATCTGAAAGTGGAAACTCGCCGGATTACAATGGCGTGTGTACTTTTCCCCTTGGCCATTCCAGTTATTGGTTTCGAGTATCACACTTCCGAAAATTTTGATGGTTTCTCAACCATTCCTTAACTTCAAACTCCCATATCTCTCGAACGGATTGACGAACTCGAGAATTTCCTATTGCATCTGAAAGAAGAAACTCGCCCGATTACAATGGTGTGTGTACTTTTTCCGTAGGCCATTCCAGTTATTGGTTTCGAGGATCACACTTGCGAAAATTTAGATGGTTTCTCAACCATTCCTTAACTTCAAACACCCATATCTCGCGAACGGAATGACGATCTCGAGAAATTCCTTTTGCATCTGAAAGTGGAAACTCGCCGGATTACAATGGCGTGTGTACTTTTCCCCTTGGCCATTCCAGTTATTGGTTTCGAGTATCAGACCAGCGAAAATTTTGATGGTTTCTCAACCATTCCTTAAATTCAAACTCCCATATCTCGCGAACGGATTGGCGAACTCGAAAAATTCCTGTTGCATCTGAAAGTAGAAACTCGCCCAATTACAATGGTGTGTGTACTTTTCCCCTAGGCCATTCTAGTTATTTGTTTCGAGTATCAGACCAGCGAAAATTTTGATGGTTTCTCAACCAGTCCTTAACTTCAAACACCCATATCTCGCGAACGGAATGATGAACTCGAGAAATTCCTGTTGCATCTGAAAGCAGAAACTCGCCCGATTACTATGGTGTGTGTACTTGTCCGCTAGGCCACTCCAGTTATTGGTTTCGAGTATCAGAATTGCGAAAATTTTGGTGGGTTCTCAACCATCTCGTAATTCCAAACTTCGATATTTCGCGAACCGATTGACGAATTCAAAGAATTTCTGTTGCGTCTGAAAGTAGAAGCTCTCCCGATTACAACGGTATGTGTATTTTTCAACGAGGCCATTGTAGTTATTTGTTTCGAGTATTAGACCTGCGAAAATTTTGATGGTTTCTCAACCATTCCTTAACTTCAAACACCCATATCTCGCGAACGGATTGACGAACTCGAGAAATTCCTATTGCATCTGAAAGTAGGAACTCGCCCGATTACAAAGGTATGTGTATTTTTCCCCTAGACCTTTGTAGTTATTGGTTTCGAGTATCAGACTTGCGAAAATGTTGATGGTTTCTCAACCATTCCTTAACGTCAAACTCCCATACCTCGCGAACGGTTGGCGAACTCGAGAAATTCCTGTTGCGTCTGAAAGTAGAAACTCGCCCGATTACTATAGTGTGTGTACTCTTCCCCTAGGCAATTCCAGTTTTTCGTTTCTAGCATTAAAATTGCGAAAATTTTGATGGTTTCTCAACCATTCCCTAACGTCAAACTCCCACACCTCGCGAACGGATTGGCGAACTCGAAAAATTCCTGTTGCATCTGAAAGTAGAAACTCGCCCAATTACAATGGTGTGTGTACTTTTCCCGTAGGCCATTCCAGTTATTTTTTCGAGGATCACACTTCCGAAAATTTTGATGGTTTCTCAACCATTCCTTAACTTCAAACTCCCATATCTCTCGAACGGATTGACGAACTCGAGAATTTCCTATTGCATCTGAAAGAAGAAACTCGCCCGATTACAATGGTGTGTGTACTTTTTCCGTAGGCCATTCCAGTTATTGGTTTCGAGGATCAAACTTGCGAAAATTTTGATGGTTTTTCAACCATTCCTTAATTTCAAACTCCCATATCTCGCGAACGAATTGACGATCTCGAGAAATTCCTTTTGCATCTGAAAGTGGAAACTCGCCGGATTACAATGGCGTGTGTACTTTTCCCCTTGGCCATTCCAGTTATTGGTTTCGAGTATCACACTTCCGAAAATTTTGATGGTTTCTCAACCATTCCTTAACTTCAAACTCCCATATCTCGCGAACGGATTGGCGAACTCGAAAAATTCCTGTTGCATCTGAAAGTAGAAACTCGCCCAATTACAATGGTGTGTGTACTTTTCCCCTAGGCCATTCTAGTTATTGGTTTCGAGTATCAGACCAGCGAAAATTTTGATGGTTTCTCAACCAGTCCTTAACTTCAAACACCCATATCTCGCGAACGGAATGATGAACTCGAGAAATTCCTGTTGCATCTGAAAGTGGAAACTCGCCCGATTACAATGGCGTGTGTACTTTTCCCCTTGGCCATTTCAGTTATTGGTTTCGAGTATCAGACCAGCGAAAATTTTGATGGTTTCTCAACCATTCCTTAAATTCAAACTCCCATATCTCGCGAATGGATTGACGAACTCGAGAGATTCCTGTTGCATCTGAAAGTAGAAACTCGCCCAATTACAATGGTGTGTGTACTTTTCCCCAAGGCCTTTCCAGTTATTGGTTTCGAGTATCAGACCAGCGAAAATTTTGATGGTTCTCAACCATTCCTTAACTTCAAACACCCATATCTCGCGAACGGAATGACGAACTCGGAAATTCCTGTTGCATCTGAAAGTGGAAACTCGCCTGATTACAATGGCGTGTGTACATTTCCCCTTGGCCATTCAAGTTATTGGTTTCGAGTATCAGACCAGCGAATATTTTGATGGTTTCTCAATCATTCCTTAACTTCAAACACCCATATCTCGCGAACGGAATGACGAACTCGAGAAATTCCTGTTGCATCTGATAGTAGAAACTTGCCCGATTACAGAGGTATGTGTATTTTTCCCCTAGGCCTTTGTAGTTATTGGTTTCGAGTATAAGACTTGCGAAAATTTTGATGGTTCCTCAAACATTCCTTAACTTCAAGCTCCCATATCTCGCGAACGGATTCACAAACTCGAGAAATTCCTGTTGCATCTGAAAGAAGAAACTCGCCCGATTACAATGGTGTGTGTATTTTTCCCGTAGGCCATTCCAGTTATTGGTTTCGAGGATCACACTTCCGAAAATTTTGATGGTTTCTCAACCATTCCTTAACTTCAAACTCCCATATCTCTAGAACGGATTGACGAACTCGATAATTTCCTATTGCATCTGAAAGAAGAAACTCGCCCGATTACAATGGTGTGTGTACTTTTTCCGTAGGCCATTCCAGTTATTGGTTTCGAGGATCACACTTGCGAAAATTTTGATGGTTTTTCAACCATTCCTTAACTTCAAACACCCATATCTCGCGAACGGAATGACGAACTCGAGAAATTCCTGTTGCATCTGGAAGTGGAAACTCGCCCGATTACAATGGCGTTTGTACTTTTCCCCTTGGCCATTTCAGTTATTGGTTTCGAGTATCAGACCAGCGAAAATTTTGATGGTTTCTCAACCATTCCTTAAATTCAAACTCCCATATCTCGCGAATGGATTGACGAACTCGAGAGATTCCTGTTGCATCTGAAAGTAGAAACTCGCCCAATTACAATGGTGTGTGTACTTTTCCCCAAGGCCTTTCCAGTTATTGGTTTCGAGTATCAGACCAGCGAAAATTTTGATGGTTCTCAACCATTCCTTAACTTCAAACACCCATATCTCGCGAACGGAATGACGAACTCGAGAAATTCCTGTTGCATCTGAAAGTGGAAACTCGCCGGATTACAATGGCGTGTGTACATTTCCCCTTGGCCATTCCAGTTACTGGTTTCGAGTATCAGACCAGCGAATACTTTGATGGTTTCTCAACCATTCCTTAACTTCAAACACCCATATCTCGCGAACGGAATGACGAACTCGAGAAATTCCTGTTGCATCTGATAGTAGAAACTCGCCCGATTACAGAAGTATGTGTATTTTTCCCCTAGGCCTTTGTAGTTATTGGTTTCGAGTATCAGACTTGCGAAAATTTTGATGGTTCCTCAACCATTCCTTAACTTCAAGCTCCCATATCTCGCGAACGGATTCACAAACTCGAGAAATTCCTGTTGCACCTGAAAGAAGAAACTCGCCCGATTACAATGGTGTGTGTACTTTTCCCGTAGGCAATTCCAGTTATTGGTTTCGAGGATGACACTTCCGAAAATTTTGATGGTTTCTCAACCATTCCTTAACTTCAAACTCCCATATCTCTCGAACGGATTGACGAACTCGAGAATTTCCTATTGCATCTGAAAGAAGAAACTCGCCCGATTACAATGGTGTGTGTACTTTTTCCGTAGGCCATTCCAGTTATTGGTTTCGAGGATAACACTTGCGAAAATTTTGATGGTTTCTCAACCATTCCTTAACTTCAAACACCCATATCTCGCGAACGGAATGACGAACTCGAGAAATTCCTTTTGCATCAGAAAGTGGAAACTCGCCGGATTACAATGGCGTGTGTACTTTTCCCCTTGGCCATTCCAGTTATTGGTTTCGAGTATCACACTTCCGAAAATTTTGATGGTTTCTCAACCATTCCTTAACTTCAAACTCCCATATCTCTCGAACGGATTGACGAACTCGAGAATTTCCTATTGCATCTGAAAGAAGAAACTCGCCCGATTACAATGGTGTGTGTACTTTTTCCGTAGGCCATTCCAGTTATTGGGTTCGAGGATCACACTTGCGAAAATTTTGATGGTTTCTCAACCATTCCTTAACTTCAAACACCCATATCTCGCGAACGGAATGACGAACTCGAGAAATTCCTGTTGCATCTGAAAGAAGAAACTCGCCCGATTACAATGGCGTGTGTACTTTTCCCCTTGGCCATTCCAGTTATTGGTTTCGAGTATCAGACCAGCGTAAATTTTGATGGTTTCCCAACCATTCCTTAAATTCAAACTCCCATATCTCGCGAATGGATAGACGAACTCGAGAGATTCCTGTTGCATCTGAAAGTAGAAACTCGCCCAATTACAATGGTGTGTGTACTTTTCCCCAAGGCCTTTCCAGTTATTGGTTTCGAGTATCAGACCAGCGAAAATTTTGATGGTTCTCAACCATTCCTTAACTTCAAACACCCATATCTCGCGAACGGAATGACGAACTCGGAAATTCCTGTTGCATCTGAAAGTGGAAAATCGCCGGATTGCAATGGCGTGTGTACATTTCCCCTTGGCCATTCCAGTTATTGGTTTCGAGTATCAGACCAGCGAATATTTTGATGGTTTCTCAACCATTCCTTAACTTCAAACACCCATATCTCGCGAACGGAATGACGAACTCGAGAAATTCCTGTTGCATCTGATAGTAGAAACTCGCCCGATTACAGAGGTATGTGTATTTTTCCCCTAGGCCTTTGTAGTTATTGGTTTCGAGTATCAGACTTGCGAAAATTTTGATGGTTCCTCAAACATTCCTTAACTTCAAGCTCCCATATCTCGCGAACGGATTCACAAACTCGAGAAATTCCTGTTGCATCTGAAAGAAGAAACTCGCCCGATTACAATGGTGTGTGTACTTTTCTCCTAGGCCATTCCAGTTATTGGTTTCGAGTATCAGACAAGAGAAAATTTTGATGGTTTCTCAACCATTCCTAAACTTCAAACACCCATATCTCGCGAACGGAATAATGAACTCGAGAAATTCCTGTTGCTTCTGAAAGTGGAAACTCGCCCGATCACAATGGCATGTGTACCTTTCCCCTTGGCCATTCCAGTTATTGGTTTCGAGTATCAGACAAGCGAAAATTTTGATGGTTGCTCAACCATTCCTTAACTTCAAACTCCGATACCTCGCGAACGGATTGGCGAACTCGAGAAATTCCTGTTGCATCTGAAAGTAGAAACTCGCCCAATTACAATGCTGTGTGTACTTTTCCCCTAGGCCATTCCAGTTATTGGTTTCGAGTATCAGACCAGCGAAAATTTTTATGGTTTCTCAACCATTCCTTAACTTCAAACTCCCATACCTCGCGAACGGATCGGCGAACTCGAGAAATTCCTGTTGCATGTGAATGTAGAAACTCGCCCGATTACAATGGTGTGTGTACTTTTCCCCTAGGCCATTCCAGTTATTGGTTTCGAGTATCAGACCAGCGAATATTTTGATGGTTTCTCAACCATTCCTTAACTTCAAACACCCATATCTCGCGAACGGAATGATGAACTCGAGAAATTCCTGTTGCTTCTGAAAGTGGAAACTCGCCCGATCACAATGGCGTGTGTACCTTTCCCCTTGGCCATTCCAGTTATTGGTTTCGAGTATCAGACAAGCGAAAATTTTGATGGTTTCTCAACCATTCCTTAACTTCAAACTACCATATCTCGCGAACGGATTGACAAACTCGAGAAATTCCTGTTGCATCTGAAAGTAGAAACTCGCCCGATTACAACGGTATGTGTATTTTTCCCCCAGGCCTTTGTAGTTATTGGTTTCGAGTATCACACTTGCGAAAATTTTGATGGTTTTTCAACCATTCCTTAATTTCAAACTCCCATATCTCGCGAACGGATTGATGAACTCGAGAAATTTCTGTTGCGTCTGAAAGTAGAAACTCGGCCGATTACTATGGTGTGTGTTCTTTTCCCCTAATCCATTCCAGTTTTTCGTTCCTAGCATCAGAATTGCGAAAATTTTGATGGTTCCTCAACCATTCCTTAACTTCAAACACCCATATCTCGCGAACGGAATGATGAACTCGAGAAATTCCTGTTGCATCTGATAGTAGAAACTCGCCCGATTACAGAGGTATGTGTATTTTTCCCCTAGGCATTCGTAGTTATTGGTTTCGAGTATCAGACTTGCGAAAATTTTGATGGTTCCTCAACCATTCCTTAACTTCAAGCTCCTATATCTCGCGAACGGATTCACAAACTCGAGAAATTCCTGTTGCATCTGAAAGAAGAAACTCGCCCGATTACAATGGTGTGTGCTTTTCCCCTAGGCCATTCCAGTTATTGGTTTCGAGTATCAGACTTGCGAAAATTTTGATGGTTTCTCAACCATTCCTTAACTTCAAACTCCGATACCTCGCGAACGGATTGGCGAACTCGAGAAATTCCTGTTGCATCTGAAAGTAGAAACTCGCCCAATTACAATGGTGTGTGTACTTTTCCCCTAGGCCATTCCAGTTATTGGTTTCGAGTATCAGACCAGCGAAAATTTTGATGGTTTCTCAACCATTCCTTAACTTCAAACACCCATATCTCGCGAACGGAATGACGAACTCGAGAAATTCCTGTTGCATCTGAAAGTGGAAACTCGCCGGATTACAATGGCGTGTGTACTTTTCCCCTTGGCCATTCCAGTTATTGGTTTCGAGTATCAGACCAGCGAATATTTTGATGGTTTCTCAACCATTCCTTAACTTCAAACACCCATATCTCGCGAACGGAATAATGAACTCGAGAAATTCCTGTTGCTTCTGAAAGTGGAAACTCGCCCGATCACAATGGCATGTGTACCTTTCCCCTTGGCCATTCCAGTTATTGGTTTCGAGTATCAGACAAGCGAAAACTTTGATGGTTTCTCAACCATTCCTTAACTTCAAACTCCGATACCTCGCGAACGGATTGGCGAACGCGAGAATTTCCTATTGCATCTAAAAGCAGAAACTCGCCCGATTACAACGGTATGTGTATTTTTGCCCTAGGCCATAGTAGTTATTGGTTTCGAGTATCAGACTTGCGAAAATTTTGATGGTTTCTCAACCATTCCTTAAATTCAAACTCTCATATCTCGCGAACAAATTGACGAACTCGAGAGATTCCTGTTGCATCTGAAAGTAGAAACTCGCCCAATTACAATGGTGTTTGTACTTTTCCCCAAGGCCATTCCAGTCATTGGTTTCGAGTATCAGACCAGCGAAAATTTTGATGGTTTCTCAACCATTCCTTAACTTCAAACACCCATATCTCGCGAACGGAATGACGAACTCGAGAAATTCCTGTTGCATCTGAAAGTGGAAACTCGCCGGATTACAATGACGTGTGTACTTTTCCACTTGGCCATTCCAGTTATTGGTTTCGAGTATCAGACCAGCGAATATTTTGATGGTTTCTCAACCATTCCTTAACTTCAAACACCCATATCTCGCGAACGGAATGACGAACTCGAGAAATTCCTGTTGCATCTGATAGTAGAAACTCGCCCGATTACAGAGGTATGTTTATTTTTCCCCTAGGCCTTTGTAGTTATTGGTTTCGAGTATCAGACTTGCGAAAATTTTGATGGTTCCTCAACCATACCTTAACTTCAAGCTCCCATATCTCGCGAACGGATTCACAAACTCGAGAAATTCCTGTTGCATCTGAAAGAAGAAACTCGCCCGATTACAATGGTGTGTGTACTTTTTCCGTAGGCCATTCCAGTTATTGGTTTCGAGGATCACACTTGCGAAAATTTTGATGGTTTTTCAACCATTCCTTAATTTCAAACTCCCATATCTCGCGAACGAATTGACGAACTCGAGAAATTCCTGTTGCGTCTGAAAGTAGAAACTCGCCCGTTTACTATGGAGTGTGTACTTTTCCCCTAGGCCATTCCAGTTTTTCGTTTCTAGCATCAGAATTGCGAAAATTTTGATGATTTCTCAACCATTCCTTAACTTCAAACACCCATATCTCGCGAACGGAATGACGAACTCGAGAAATTCCTGTTGCATCTGAAAGTGGAAACTCGCCCGATTACAATGGCGTGTGTACTTTTCCCCTTGGCCATTCCAGTTATTGGTTTCGATTATCAGAGCAGCGAAAATTTTGATGGTTTCTCAAACATTCCTTAACATCAAACTCCCATATCTCGCGAACGGATTGACAAACTCGAGAAATTCCTGTTGCATCTGAAAGTAGAGACTCGCCCGATTACAACGGTATGTTTATTTTTCCTCCAGGCCTTTGTAGTTATTGGTTTCGAGTATCACACTTGCGAAAATTTTGATGGTTTTTCAACCATTCCTTAACTTCAAACTCCCATATCTCGCGAACGGATTGATGAGCTCGAGAAATTCCTGTTGCGTCTGAAAGTAGAAACTCGGCCGATTACTATGATGTGTGTTCTTTTCCCCTTGTCCATTCCAGTTTTTCGTTCCTAGCATCAGAATTGCGAAAATTTTGATGGTTTCTCAACCATTCCTTAACTTCAAACACCCATATCTCGCGAACGGAATGATGTACTCGAGAAATTCCTGTTGCTTCTGAAAGTGGAAACTCGCCGGATTACAATGGCGTGTGTACTTTTCCCCTTGGCCATTCCAGTTATTGGTTTCGAGTATCAGACCAGCGAAAATTTTGATGGTTTCTCAACCATTCCTTAACTTCAAACTGCCATATCTCGCGAACGGATTCACAAACTCGAGAAATTCCTGTTGCATCTGAAAGAAGAAACTCGCCCGATTACAATGGTGTGTGTACTTTTCCCGTAGGCCATTCCAGTTATTGGGTTCGAGGATCACACTTGCGAAAATTTTGATGGTTTCTCAACCATTCCTTAACTTCAAACTCCCATTCCTCGCGAACGGATTGGCGAACTCGAGAAATACCTCTGCATCTGAAAGTGGAAACTCGCCCGATTACAATGGTGTGTGTACTTTTCCCGTAGGCCATTCCAGTTATTGGTTTCGAGGATCACACATGCGAAAATTTTGATGGTTTTTCAATCATTCCTTAATTTCAAACTCCCATATCTCGCGAACGAATTGACGAACTCGAGAAATTCCTGTTGCGTCTGAAAGTAGAAACTCGCCCGTTTACTATGGTGTGTGTACTTTTCCCCTAGGCCATTTCACTTTTTCGTTTCTAGCATCAGAATTGCGAAAATTTTGATGGTTTCTCAACCATTCCTTAACTTCAACCACCCATATCTCGCGAACGGATTGACGAACACGAGAAATTCCTGTTGCATCTGAATGCAGGAACTCGTCCGATTACAACGGTATATGTATTTTTGCCCTAGGCCATAGTAGTTATTGGTTTCGGGTATCAGACTTGCGAAAATTTTGATGGTTTCTCAACCATTCCTTAACTTCAAACTCCGATACCTCGCGAACGGATTGACGAACTCGAGAGATTCCTGTTGCATCTGAAATTAGAAACTCGCCCAATTACAATGGTGTGTGTACTTTTCCCCAAGGCCTTTCCAGTTAATGGTTTCGAGTATCAGACCAGCGAAAATTTTGATGGTTTCTCAACCATTCCTTAACTTCAAACACCCATATCTCGCGAACGGAATGATGAACTCGAAAAATTCCTGTTGCATCTGAAAGTGGAAACTCGCCGGATTACAATGGCGTGTGTACTTTTCCCCTTGGCCATTCCAGTTATTGGTTTCGAGTATCAGACCAGCGAATATTTTGATGGTTTCTCAACCATTCCTTAACTTCAAAAACCCATATCTCGCGAACGGAATGACGAACTCGAGAAATTCCTGTTGCATCTGATAGTAGAAACTCGCCCGATTACAGAGGTATGTGTATTTTTTCCCTAGGTCTTTGTAGTTATTGGTTTCGATTATCAGACTTGCGAAAATTTTGAGGGTTCCTCAATCATTCCTTAATTTCAAGCTCCCATATCTCGCGAACGGATTCACAAACTCGAGAAATTCCTGTTGCATCGAAAGAAGAAACTCGCCCGATTACAATGGTGTGTGTACTTTTCCCGTAGGCCATTCCAGTTATTGGTTTCGAGGATCACACTTGCGAAAATTTTGATGGTTTCTCAACCATTCCTTAACTTCAAACTCCCATATCTCTCGAACGGATTGACGAACTCGAGAATTTCCTATTGCATCTGAAAGAAGAAACTCGCCCGATTACAATGATGTGTGTACTTTTTCCGTAGGCCATTCCAGTTATTGGTTTCGAGGATCACACTTGCGAAAATTTTGATGGTTTTTCAACCATTCCTTAGTTTCAAACTCCCATATCTCGCGAACGAATTGACGAACTCGAGAAATTCCTGTTGCGTCTGAAAGTAGAAACTCGCCCGTTTACTATAGTGTGTGTACTTTTCCCCTTGGCCATTCCAGTTATTGGTTTCGAGTATCAGACCAGCGAAAATTTTGATGGTTTCTCAACCATTCCTTAACATCAAACTCCCATATCTCGCGAACGGATTAACGAACGCGAGAATTTCCTATTGCATCTGAAAGTGGAAACTCGCCCGATTACAATGGTGTGTGTACCTTTCCCGTTGGCCATTCCAGTTATTGGTTTCGAGTATCAGACAAGCGAAAATTTTGATGGTTTCTCAACCATTCCTTAACTTCAAACTACCATATCTCGCGAACGGATTGACAAACTCGAGAAATTCCTGTTGCATCTGAAAGTGGAGACTCGCCCGATTACAACGGTATGTTTATTTTTCCTCCAGGCCTTTGTAGTTATTGGTTTCGAGTATCACACTTGCGAAAATTTTGATGGTCTTTCAACCATTCCTTAACTTCAAACTCCCATATCTCGCGAACGGATTGATGAGCTCGAGAAATTCCTGTTGCGTCTGAAAGTAGAAACTCGGCCGATTACTATGGTGTGTGTTCTTTTTCCCTAGTCCATTCCAGTTTTTCGTTCCTAGCATCAGAATTGCGAAAATTTTGATGGTTTCTCAACCATTCCTTAACTTCAAACACCCATATCTCGCGAACGGAATGATGTACTCGAGAAATTCCTGTTGCATCTGAAAGTGGAAACTCGCCGGATTACAATGGCGTGTGTACTTTTCCCCTTGGCCATTCCAGTTATTGGTTTCGAGTATCAGACCAGCGAAAATTTTGATGGTTTCTCAACCATTCCTTAACTTCAAACTGCCATATCTCGCGAACGGATTCACAAACTCGAGAAATTCCTGTTGCATCTGAAAGAAGAAACTCGCCCGATTACAATGGTGTGTGTACTTTTCCCGTAGGCCATTCCAGTTATTGGTTTCGAGGATCACACTTGCGAAAATTTTGATGGTTTCTCAACCATTCCTTAACTTCAAACACCCATATCTCGCGAACGGAATGATGAACTCGAGAAATTCCTGTTGCTTCTGAAAGTGGAAACTCGCCCGATCACAATGGCGTGTGTACCTTTCCCCTTGGCCATTCCAGTTATTGGTTTCGAGTATCAGACAAGCGAAAATTTTGATGGTTTCTCTACCATTCCTTAACTTCAAACTACCATATCTCGCGAACGGATTGACAAACTCGAGAAATTCCTGTTGCATCTGAAAGTAGAATCTCGCCCGATTACAGAGGTATGTGTATTTTTCCCCTAGGCCTTCGTAATTATTGGTTTCGAGTATCAGACTTGCGAAAATTTTGATGGTTCCTCAACCATTCCTTAACTTCAAGCTCCTATATCTCGCGAACGGATTCACAAACTCGAGAAATTCCTGTTGCATCTGAAAGAAGAAACTCGCCAGATTACAATGGTGTGTGCTTTTCCCCTAGGCCATTCCAGTTATTGGTTTCGAGTATCAGACTTGCGAAAATTTTGATGGTTTCTCAACCATTCCTTAACTTCAAACTCCGATACCTCGCGAACGGATTGGCGAACTCGAGAAATTCCTGTTGCATCTGAATGTAGAAACTCGCCCAATTACAATGGTGTGTGTACTTTTCCTCTGGCCATTCCAGTCATTGGTTTCGAGTATCAGACCAGCGAAAATTTTGATGGTTTCTCAACCATTCCTTAACTTCAAACACCCATATCTCGCGAACGGAATGACGAACTCGAGAAATTCCTGTTGCATCTGAAAGTGGAAACACGCCGGATTACAATGGCGTGTGTACTTTTCCCCTTGGCCATTCCAGTTATTGGTTTCGAGTATCAGACCAGCGAATATTTTGATGGTTTCTCAACCATTCCTTAACTTCAAACACCCATATCTCGCGAACGGAATGACGAACTCGAGAAATTCCTGTTGCATCTGATAGTAGAAACTCGCCCGATTACAGAGGTATGTTTATTTTTCCCCTAGGCCTTTGTAGTTATTGGTTTCGAGTATCAGACTTGCGAAAATTTTGATGGTTCCTCAACCATACCTTAACTTCAAGCTCCCATATCTCGCGAACGGATTCACAAACTCGAGAAATTCCTGTTGCATCTGAAAGAAGAAACTCGCCCGATTACAATGGTGTGTGTACTTTTCCCCTTGGCCATTCCAGTTATTGGTTTCGATTATCAGAGCAGCGAAAATTTTGATGGTTTCTCAAACATTCCTTAACATCAAACTCCCATATCTCGCGAACGGATTGACGAACACGAGAAATTCCTCTTGCATCGGAAAGATGAAACTCGCCCTATTACAAAGGTATGTGTATTTTCCCCCTAGGCCTATGTAGTTATTGGTTTCGAGTATCAGACTTGCGAAAATTTTTATGGTTTCTCAACCATTCCTTAACTTCAAACTCCCATACCTCGCGAACGGATTGGCGAACTCGAGAATTACCTGTTGCATCTGAAAGTTGAAACTCGCCCGATTACAATGTTGTGTGTACTTTTCCCCTAGGCCATTCCAGTTATTGGTTTCGAGTATCAGACTTGCGAAAATTTTGATGGTTTCTCAACCATTCCTTAACTTCAAGCTCCCATATCTCACGAACGGATTCACAAACTCGAGAAATTCCTGTTGCATCTGAAAGAAGAAACTCGCCCGATTACAATGGTGTGTGTACTTTTCCCGTAGGCCATTCCAGTTATTGGTTTCGAGGATCACACTTGCGAAAATTTTGATGGTTTCTCAACCATTCCTTAACTTCAAACTCCTATATCTCTCGAACGGATTGACGAACGCCGGAGTTTCCTATTGCATCTGAAAGCAGAAACTCGCACGATTACAACGGTATGTGTACATTTCCCCTAGGCCATTCCAGTTATTGGTTTCGAGTGTCAGACCAGCGAAAATTTTGATGGTTTCTCAACCATTCCTTAACTTCAAACACCCATATCTCGCGAACGGAACGACGATCTCGAGAAATTCCTTTTGCATCTGAAAGTGGAAACTCGCCGGATTACAATGGCGTGTGTACTTTGCCCCTTGGCCATTTCAGTTATTGGTTTCGAGTAACAGACCAGCGAAAATTTTGATGGTTTCAAAACCATTCCTTAAATTCAATCTCCCATATCTCGCGAACGGATTGACGAACTCGAGAGATTCCTGTTGCATCTGAAAGTGGAAACTCGCCGGATTACAATGGCGTGTGTACTTTTCCCCTTGGCCATTTCAGTTATTGGTTTCGAGTATCAGACCAGCGAAAATTTTGATGGTTTCTCAACCATTCCTTAAATTCAAACTCCCATATCTCGCGAACGGATTGACGAACTCGAGAGATTCCTGTTGCATCTGAAAGTAGAAACTCGCCCAATTACAATGGTGTGTGTACTTTTCCCCAAGGCCTTTCCAGTTATTGGTTTCGAGTATCAGACCAGCGAAAATTTTGATGGTTTCTCAACCATTCCTTAACTTCAAACACCCATATCTCGCGAACGGAATGACGAACTCGAGAAATTCCTGTTGCATCTGAAAGTGGAAACTCGCCGGATTACAATGGTGTGTGTACTTTTCCCCTTGGCCATTCCAGTTATTGGTTTCGAGTATCGGACCAGCGAATATTTTGATGGTTTCTCAACCATTCCTTAACTTCAAACACCCATATCTCGCGAACGGAATGACGAACTCGAGAAATTCCTGTTGCATCTGATAGTAGAAACTCGCCCGATTGCAGAGGTATGTTTATTTTTCCCCTAGGCCTTTGTAGTTATTGGTTTCGAGTATCAGACTTGCGAAAATGTTGATGGTTCCTCAACCATTCCTTAACTTCAAGCTCCCATATCTCGCGAACGGATTCACAAACTCGAGAAATTCCTGTTGCATCTGAAAGAAGAAGCTCGCCCGATTACAATGGTGTGTGTACTTTTCCCGTAGGCCATTCCAGTTATTGGTTTCGAGGATCACACTTGCGAAAATTTTGATGGTTTCTCAACCATTCCATAACTTCAAACTCCCATATCTCTCGAACGGATTGACGAACTCGAGAATTTCCTATTGCATCTGAAAGTAGAAACTTGCCCGATTACAATGGTGTGTGTACTTTTTCCGTAGGCCATTCCAGTTATTGGTTGCGAGGATCACACGTGCGAAAATTTTGATGGTTTTTCAACCATTCCTTAATTTCAAACTCCCATATCTCGCGAACGAATTGACGAACTCGAGAAATTCCTGTTGCGTCTGAAAGTAGAAACTCGCCCGTTTACTATGGTGTGTGTACTTTTCCCCTAGGCCATTTCACTTTTTCGTTTCTAGCATCAGAATTGCGAAAATTTTGATGGTTTCTCAACCATTCCTTAACTTCAAACACCCATATCTCGCGAACGGATTGACGAACACGAGAAATTCCTGTTGCATCTGAATGTAGAAACTCGTCCGATTACAACGGTATATGTATTTTTGCCCTAGGCCATAGTAGTTATTGGTTTCGGGTATCAGACTTGCGAAAATTTTGATGGTTTCTCAACCATTCCTTAACTTCAAACTCCGATACCTCGCGAACGGATTGACGAACTCGAGAGATTCCTGTTGCATCTGAAATTAGAAACTCGCCCAATTACAATGGTGTGTGTACTTTTCCCCAAGGCCTTTCCAGTTAATGGTTTCGAGTATCAGACCAGCGAAAATTTTGATGGTTTCTCAACCATTCCTTAACTTCAAACTACCATATCTCGCGAACGAATTGACAAACTCGAGAAATTCCTGTTGCATCTGAAAGTAGAGACTCGCCCGATTACAACGGTATGTTTATTTTTCCTCCAGGCCTTTGTAGTTATTGGTTTCGAGTAACACACTTGCGAAAATTTTGATGGTTTTTCAACCATTCCTTAACTTCAAACTCCCATATCTCGCGAACGGATTGATGAGCTCGAGAAATTCCTGTTGCGTCTGAAAGTAGAAACTCGGCCGATTACTATGGTGTGTGTTCTTTTCCCCTAGTCCATTCCAGTTTTTCGTTCCTAGCATCAGAATTGCGAAAATTTTGATGGTTTCTCAACCATTCCTTAACTTCAAACACCCATATCTCGCGAACGGAATGATGTACTCGAGAAATTCCTGTTGCTTCTGAAAGTGGAAACTCGCCGGATTACAATGGCGTGTGTACTTTTCCCCTTGGCCATTCCAGTTATTGGTTTCGAGTATCAGACCAGCGAAAATTTTGATGGTTTCTCAACCATTCCTTAACTTCAAACTGCCATATCTCGCGAACGGATTCACAAACTCGAGAAATTCCTGTTGCATCTGAAAGAAGAAACTCGCCCGATTACAATGGTGTGTGTACTTTTCCCGTAGGCCATTCCAGTTATTGGTTTCGAGGATCACACTTGCGAAAATTTTGATGGTTTCTCAACCATTCCTTAACTTCAAACTCCCATTCCTCGCGAACGGATTGGCGAACTCGAGAAATACCTCTGCATCTGAAAGTGGAAACTCGCCCGATTACAATGGTGTGTGTACTTTTCCCGTAGGCCATTCCAGTTATTGGTTTCGAGGATCACACATGCGAAAATTTTGATGGTTTTTCAACCATTCCTTAATTTCAAACTCCCATATCTCTCGAACGGATTGACGAACTCGAGAAATTCCTGTTGCATCTGATAGTAGAAACTCGCCCGATTGCAGAGGTATGTTTATTTTTCCCCTAGGCCTTTGTAGTTATTGGTTTCGAGTATCAGACTTGCGAAAATGTTGATGGTTCCTCAACCATTCCTTAACTTCAAGCTCCCATATCTCGCGAACGGATTCACAAACTCGAGAAATTCCTGTTGCATCTGAAAGAATAAACTCGCCCGATTACAATGGTGTGTGTACTTTTCCCGTAGGCCATTCCAGTTACTGGTTTCGAGGATCACACTTGCGAAAATTTTGATGGTTTCTCAACCATTCCTTAACTTCAAACTCCCATATCTCTCGAACGGATTGACGAACTCGAGAATTTCCTATTGCATCTGAAAGTAGAAACTTGCCCGATTACAATGGTGTGTGTACTTTTTCCGTAGGCCATTCCAGTTATTGGTTTCGAGGATCACACATGCGAAAATTTTGATGGTTTTTCAACCATTCCTTAATTTCAAACTCCCATATCTCGCGAACGAATTGACGAACTCGAGAAATTCCTGTTGCGTCTGAAAGTAGAAACTCGCCCGTTTACTATGGTGTGTGTACTTTTCCCCTAGGCCATTTCACTTTTTCGTTTCTAGCATCAGAATTGCGAAAATTTTGATGGTTTCTCAACCATTCCTTAACTTCAACCACCCATATCTCGCGAACGGATTGACGAACACGAGAAATTCCTGTTGCATCTGAATGCAGGAACTCGTCCGATTACAACGGTATATGTATTTTTGCCCTAGGCCATAGTAGTTATTGGTTTCGGGTATCAGACTTGCGAAAATTTTGATGGTTTCTCAACCATTCCTTAACTTCAAACTCCGATACCTCGCGAACGGATTGACGAACTCGAGAGATTCCTGTTGCATCTGAAATTAGAAACTCGCCCAATTACAAAGGTGTGTGTACTTTTCCCCAAGGCCTTTCCAGTTAATGGTTTCGAGTATCAGACCAGCGAAAATTTTGATGGTTTCTCAACCATTCCTTAACTTCAAACACCCATATCTCGCGAACGGAATGATGAACTCGAGAAATTCCTGTTGCATCTGAAAGTGGAAACTCGCCGGATTACAATGGCGTGTGTACTTTTCCCCTTGGCCATTCCAGTTATTGGTTTCGAGTATCAGACCAGCGAATATTTTGATGGTTTCTCAACCATTCCTTAACTTCAAAAACCCATATCTCGCGAACGGAATGACGAACTCGAGAAATTCCTGTTGCATCTGATAGTAGAAACTCGCCCGTTTACAGAGGTATGTGTATTTTTTCCCTAGGTCTTTGTAGTTATTGGTTTCGATTATCAGACTTGCGAAAATTTTGAGGGTTCCTCAACCATTCCTTAACTTCAAACTACCATATCTCGCGAACGGATTGACAAACTCGAGAAATTCCTGTTGCATCTGAAAGTAGAGACTCGCCCGATTACAACGGTATGTTTATTTTTCCTCCAGGCCTTTGTAGTTATTGGTTTCGAGTATCACACTTGCGAAAATTTTGATGGTCTTTCAACCATTCCTTAGTTTCAAACTCCCATATCTCGCGAACGAATTGACGAACTCGAGAAATTCCTGTTGCGTCTGAAAGTAGAAACTCGCCCGTTTACTATAGTGTGTGTACTTTTCCCCTTGGCCATTCCAGTTATTGGTTTCGAGTATCAGACCAGCGAAAATTTTGATGGTTTCTCAACCATTCCTTAACATCAAACTCCCATATCTCGCGAACGGATTAACGAACGCGAGAATTTCCTATTGCATCTGAAAGTGGAAACTCGCCCGATTACAATGGTGTGTGTACCTTTCCCGTTGGCCATTCCAGTTATTGGTTTCGAGTATCAGACCAGCGAAAATTTTGATGGTTTCTCAACCATTCCTTAACTTCAAACTACCATATCTCGCGAACGGATTGACAAACTCGAGAAATTCCTGTTGCATCTGAAAGTAGAGACTCGCCCGATTACAACGGTATGTTTATTTTTCCTCCAGGCCTTTGTAGTTATTGGTTTCGAGTATCACACTTGCGAAAATTTTGATGGTCTTTCAACCATTCCTTAACTTCAAACTCCCATATCTCGCGAACGGATTGATGAGCTCGAGAAATTCCTGTTGCGTCTGAAAGTAGAAACTCGGCCGATTACTATGGTGTGTGTTCTTTTCCCCTAGTCCATTCCAGTTTTTCGTTCCTAGCATCAGAATTGCGAAAATTTTGATGGTTTCTCAACCATTCCTTAACTTCAAACACCCATATCTCGCGAACGGAATG
Source organism: Ptiloglossa arizonensis (assembly GCF_051014685.1). NCBI lineage: Eukaryota > Metazoa > Arthropoda > Insecta > Hymenoptera > Colletidae > Ptiloglossa > Ptiloglossa arizonensis. The sequence goes on along the minus strand of NW_027478524.1, from coordinate 810,698 downwards.
ATGTACTCGAGAAATTCCTGTTGCTTCTGAAAGTGGAAACTCGCCGGATTACAATGGCGTGTGTACTTTTCCCCTTGGCCATTCCAGTTATTGGTTTCGAGTATCAGACCAGCGAAAATTTTGATGGTTTCTCAACCATTCCTTAACTTCAAACTGCCATATCTCGCGAACGGATTCACAAACTCGAGAAATTCCTGTTGCATCTGAAAGAAGAAACTCGCCCGATTACAATGGTGTGTGTATTTTTCCCGTAGGCCATTCCAGTTATTGGTTTCGAGGATCACACTTCCGAAAATTTTGATGGTTTCTCAACCATTCCTTAACTTCAAACTCCCATATCTCGCGAACGGATTGACGAACTCGAGAATTTCCTGTTGCATCTGAAAGAACAAACTCGCCCGATTACAATGGTGTGTGTATTTTTCCCGTAGGCCATTCCAGTTATTGGTTTCGAGGATCACACTTCCGAAAATTTTGATGGTTTCTCAACCATTCCTTAACTTCAAACTCCCATATCTCTCGAACGGATTGACGAACTCGAGAATTTCCTATTGCATCTGAAAGTAGAAACTCGCCCGATTACAATGGTGTGTGTACTTTTCTCCTAGGCCATTCCAGTTATTGGTTTCGAGTATCAGACAAGCGAAAATATTGATGGTTTCTCAACCATTCCTTAACTTCAAACACCCATATCTCGCGAACGGAATAATGAACTCGAGAAATTCCTGTTGCTTCTGAAAGTGGAAACTCGCCCGATCACAATGGCATGTGTACCTTTCCCCTTGGCCATTCCAGTTATTGGTTTCGAGTATCAGACTTGCGAAAATTTTGATGGTTTCTCAACCATTCCTTAAATTCAAACTCTCATATCTCGCGAACAAATTGACGAACTCGAGAGATTCCTGTTGCATCTGAAAGTAGAAACTCGCCCAATTACAATGGTGTGTGTACTTTTCCCCAAGGCCTTTCCAGTTATTGGTTTCGAGAATCAGACCAGCGAAAATTTTGATGGTTTCTCAACCATTCCTTAACTTCAACCACCCATATCACGCGAACGGAATATCGAACTCGAGAAATTCCTGTTGCACCTGAAAGTGGAAACTCGCGGGATTAGAATGGCGTGTGTACTTTTCCCCTTGGCCATTCCAGTTATTGGTTTCGAGTATCAGACCAGCGAATATTTTGATGGTTTCTCAACCATTCCTTAACTTCAAACACCCATATCTCGCGAACGGAATGATGAACTCGAGAAATTCCTGTTGCTTCTGAAAGTGGAAACTCGCCCGATCACAATGGCGTGTGTACCTTTCCCCTTGGCCATTCCAGTTATTGGTTTCGAGTATCAGACAAGCGAAAATTTTGATGGTTTCTCTACCATTCCTTAACTTCAAACTCCCATATCTCGCGAACGGATTGACAAACTCGAGAAATTCCTGTTGCATCTGAAAGTAGAATCTCGCCCGATTACAGAGGTATGTGTATTTTTCCCCTAGGCCTTCGTAATTATTGGTTTCGAGTATCAGACTTGCGAAAATTTTGATGGTTCCTCAACCATACCTTAACTTCAAGCTCCCATATCTCGCGAACGGATTCACAAACTCGAGAAATTCCTGTTGCATCTGAAAGAAGAAACTCGCCCGATTACAATGGTGTGTGTACTTTTTCCGTAGGCCATTCCAGTTATTGGTTTCGAGGATCACACTTGCGAAAATTTTGATGGTTTTTCAACCATTCCTTAATTTCAAACTCCCATATCTCGCGAACGAATTGACGAACTCGAGAAATTCCTGTTGCGTCTGAAAGTAGAAACTCGCCCGTTTACTATGGAGTGTGTACTTTTCCCCTAGGCCATTCCAGTTTTTCGTTTCTAGCATCAGAATTGCGAAAATTTTGATGATTTCTCAACCATTCCTTAACTTCAAACACCCATATCTCGCGAACGGAATGACGAACTCGAGAAATTCCTGTTGCATCTGAAAGTGGAAACTCGCCCGATTACAATGGCGTGTGTACTTTTCCCCTTGGCCATTCCAGTTATTGGTTTCGATTATCAGAGCAGCGAAAATTTTGATGGTTTCTCAAACATTCCTTAACATCAAACTCCCATATCTCGCGAACGGATTGACGAACACGAGAAATTCCTGTTGCATCGGAAAGATGAAACTCGCCCTATTACAAAGGTATGTGTATTTTCCCCCTAGGCCTATGTAGTTATTGGTTTCGAGTATCAGACTTGCGAAAATTTTTATGGTTTCTCAACCATTCCTTAACTTCAAACTCCCATACCTCGCGAACGGATTGGCGAACTCGAGAAATACCTGTTGCATCTGAAAGTTGAAACTCGCCCGATTACAATGTTGTGTGTACTTTTCCCCTAGGCCATTCCAGTTATTGGTTTCGAGTATCAGACTTGCGAAAATTTTGATGGTTTCTCAACCATTCCTTAACTTCAAGCTCCCATATCTCACGAACGGATTCACAAACTCGAGAAATTCCTGTTGCATCTGAAAGAAGAAACTCGCCCGATTACAATGGTGTGTGTACTTTTCCCGTAGGCCATTCCAGTTATTGGTTTCGAGGATCACACTTGCGAAAATTTTGATGGTTTCTCAACCATTCCTTAACTTCAAACTCCCATATCTCTCGAACGGATAGACGAACTCGAGAATTTCCTATTGCATCTGAAAGTAGAAACTTGCCCGATTACAATGGTGTGTGTACTTTTTCCGTAGGCCATTCCAGTTATTGGTTGCGAGGATCACACGTGCGAAAATTTTGATGGTTTTTCAACCATTCCTTAATTTCAAACTCCCATATCTCGCGAACGAATTGACGAACTCGAGAAATTCCTGTTGCGTCTGAAAGTAGAAACTCGCCCGTTTACTATGGTGTGTGTACTTTTCCCCTAGGCCATTTCACTTTTTCGTTTCTAGCATCAGAATTGCGAAAATTTTGATGGTTTCTCAACCATTCCTTAACTTCAAACACCCATATCTCGCGAACGGATTGACGAACACGAGAAATTCCTGTTGCATCTGAATGTAGAAACTCGTCCGATTACAACGGTATATGTATTTTTGCCCTAGGCCATAGTAGTTATTGGTTTCGGGTATCAGACTTGCGAAAATTTTGATGGTTTCTCAACCATTCCTTAACTTCAAACTCCGATACCTCGCGAACGGATTGACGAACTCGAGAGATTCCTGTTGCATCTGAAATTAGAAACTCGCCCAATTACAATGGTGTGTGTACTTTTCCCCAAGGCCTTTCCAGTTAATGGTTTCGAGTAACAGACCAGCGAAAATTTTGATGGTTTCTCAACCATTCCTTAACTTCAAACACCCATATCTCGCGAACGGAATGATGAACTCGAGAAATTCCTGTTGCATCTGAAAGTGGAAACTCGCCGGATTACAATGGCGTGTGTACTTTTCCCCTTGGCCATTCCAGTTATTGGTTTCGAGTATCAGACCAGCGAATATTTTGATGGTTTCTCAACCATTCCTTAACTTCAAAAACCCATATCTCGCGAACGGAATGACGAACTCGAGAAATTCCTGTTGCATCTGATAGTAGAAACTCGCCCGATTACAGAGGTATGTGTATTTTTTCCCTAGGTCTTTGTAGTTATTGGTTTCGATTATCAGACTTGCGAAAATTTTGAGGGTTCCTCAATCATTCCTTAACTTCAAGCTCCCATATCTCGCGAACGGATTCACAAACTCGAGAAATTCCTGTTGCATCGAAAGAAGAAACTCGCCCGATTACAATGGTGTGTGTACTTTTCCCGTAGGCCATTCCAGTTATTGGTTTCGAGGATCACACTTGCGAAAATTTTGATGGTTTCTCAACCATTCCTTAACTTCAAACTCCCATATCTCTCGAACGGATTGACGAACTCGAGAATTTCCTATTGCATCTGAAAGAAGAAACTCGCCCGATTACAATGATGTGTGTACTTTTTCCGTAGGCCATTCCAGTTATTGGTTTCGAGGATCACACTTGCGAAAATTTTGATGGTTTTTCAACCATTCCTTAGTTTCAAACTCCCATATCTCGCGAACGAATTGACGAACTCGAGAAATTCCTGTTGCGTCTGAAAGTAGAAACTCGCCCGTTTACTATAGTGTGTGTACTTTTCCCCTTGGCCATTCCAGTTATTGGTTTCGAGTATCAGACCAGCGAAAATTTTGATGGTTTCTCAACCATTCCTTAACATCAAACTCCCATATCTCGCGAACGGATTAACGAACGCGAGAATTTCCTATTGCATCTGAAAGTGGAAACTCGCCCGATTACAATGGTGTGTGTACTTTTCCCATAGGCCATTCCTGTTATTGGTTTCGAGTATCAGACCAGCGAAAATTTTGATGGTTTCTCAACCATTCCTTAACTTCAAACACCCATATCTCGCGAACGGAATGATGAACTCGAGAAATTCCTGTTGCTTCTGAAAGTGGAAACTCGCCCGATCACAATGGCGTGTGTACCTTTCCCGTTGGCCATTCCAGTTATTGGTTTCGAGTATCAGACAAGCGAAAATTTTGATGGTTTCTCAACCATTCCTTAACTTCAAACTACCATATCTCGCGAACGGATTGACAAACTCGAGAAATTCCTGTTGCATCTGAAAGTAGAGACTCGCCCGATTACAACGGTATGTTTATTTTTCCTCCAGGCCTTTGTAGTTATTGGTTTCGAGTATCACACTTGCGAAAATTTTGATGGTCTTTCAACCATTCCTTAACTTCAAACTCCCATATCTCGCGAACGGATTGATGAGCTCGAGAAATTCCTGTTGCGTCTGAAAGTAGAAACTCGGCCGATTACTATGGTGTGTGTTCTTTTCCCCTAGTCCATTCCAGTTTTTCGTTCCTAGCATCAGAATTGCGAAAATTTTGATGGTTTCTCAACCATTCCTTAACTTCAAACACCCATATCTCGCGAACGGAATGATGTACTCGAGAAATTCCTGTTGCTTCTGAAAGTGGAAACTCGCCGGATTACAATGGCGTGTGTACTTTTCCACTTGGCCATTCCAGTTATTGGTTTCGAGTATCAGACCAGCGAAAATTTTGATGGTTTCTCAACCATTCCTTAACTTCAAACTGCCATATCTCGCGAACGGATTCACAAACTCGAGAAATTCCTGTTGCATCTGAAAGAAGAAACTCGCCCGATTACAATGGTGTGTGTACTTTTCCCGTAGGCCATTCCAGTTATTGGTTTCGAGAATCACACTTGCGAAAATTTTGATGGTTTCTCAACCATTCCTTAACTTCAAACTCCCATTCCTCGCGAACGGATTGGCGAACTCGAGAAATACCTCTGCATCTGAAAGTGGAAACTCGCCCGATTACAATGGTGTGTGTACCTTTCCCGTAGGCCATTCCAGTTATTGGTTTCGAGTATCAGACTTGCGAAAATTTTGATGGTTTCTCAACCATTCCTTAACTTCAAACTCCCATATCTCGCGAACGAGTCGACGAATTCGAGAAATTAATTTTGCATCAGAAAGTAGAAACTCGCCCGATTACAATGGTATGTGTACTTTTCGCCTAGGCCATTCCAGTTATTCGTTCATAGCATCAGAATTGCGAAACTTTTATTGTTTCTCAACCATCTCTTAAGTACAAACTCCGATATTTCGCGAACGGATTGACGAATCCGAAAAATTTCTGTTACATCTGAAAGTAGAAACTCGCCCGATTACAATGGTGTCTGTACTTTTCCCCTAGGCCATTCCAGTTATGCGTTTCTAGCATCAGACTTGCGAAAATGTTGATGGTTTCTCAACCATTCCTTAACTTCAAACTCCCATATCTCGCGAACGGATTGACGAGCTCGAGAAATTCCTGTTCCATCTGACAGCAGGAACTCGCCCGATTACAACGGTATGTGTGTTTTAGCCCTAGGCCATAGTAGTTATGGGTTTCGAGTATCAGAATAGCGAAATTTTGATGGTTTCTCAACCATTCCTTAACTTCAAACTCCCATATCTCGCGAATGGATTGACGAACTCGAGAAATTCCTGTTGCATCTGAAAGCAGAAACTCTCCCGATTACAGCGGTATGTGTATTTTTCCCCTAGGCCGTTATAGTTATTTGTTTCGGGTATCAGACTTGCGAAAATTTTGATGGTTTCTCCACCATCTCTTAACTCCAAAGTCCGATATTTCGCGAACGGATTCACGAATCCGAAAAATTTCTATTGCATCTGAAAGTAGAAACTCTCCCGATTACAACGGTATATGTATTGCTGCCCTAGGCCATAGTAATTTGTTTCGAGTATCAGACTTGCGAAAATGTTGATGGTTTCTCAAACATTCCATAACTTCAAACTCCCATATCTCGCGAACGGATTGACGAGCTCGAGAAATTCCTGTTGCATCTGACAGCAGGAACTCTCCCGATTACAACGGTATGTGTATTTTTCCCCTAGGCCATTGTAGTTATTGGTTTCGAGTATCAGAATTGCGAAACTTTGATGGTTTCTCAAACATTCCATAACTTCCAACTCCCATACCTCGCGAACGGATTGACGAACTCGAGAAATTCCTGTTGCATCGGAAAGTAGAAACTCGCCCGATTATAATGATGTGTGTACTTTTCCCCGAGGCCATTCCAGTCATTGGTTTCTAGTATCAGACTTGCGAAAATTTTGATTGTTTGTCAACCATTCCATAACTTCAAATTCCCATATCTCGCGAACGGATTGACGCATCCGAAAAATTTCTGTTACGTCTGAAAGCAGAAACTCTCCCGATTAGAACGATATGTGCATTTTTCCCCTAGGCCATTGTAGTTATTGTTTTCGAGTATCAGACTTGCGAAAACTTTGGTGGTTTCTCAACCATTCCTTAACTTCAAACTCCCATATCTCGCGAAGGGATTGACGAACTCGAGAAATTCCCGCTGCATCTGAAAGTAGAAACTTGCCCGATTACAATGGTGTGTGTACTTTTCCCCTAGGCCATTCCTGTTATTGGTTTCGAGTATCAGACTTGCGAAAATTTTGATGGTTTCTCAACCATTCCTTAATTTCAAACTCGCATATCTCGCGAACAGATTGACGGACTCGAGTAATTCCTGTTGAATCTCAAAGCAGAGACTCGCCCGATTACAACGGCATGTGTATTTTTGCCCTAGACCATAGTAATTAATGGCTTCGAGTATCAGATTCCGAAAATTTCGATGGTTTCTCAACCATTCCTTAACTTCAAACTCCCATATCTCGCGAACGGATCGACGAACTCGAGAAATTCCTGTTGCATCTCAAAGTAGAAACTCGCCCGATTACAATGGTGTATGTACTTTTCCCCTAGGCCATTCCAGTTATTGGTTTCGAGTATCAGAATTGCGAAAATTTTGATGGTTTCTCAACCATCTCTTAACTCCAAACTCCGATATTTCGCGAACGGATTGGCGAATTCGAAAAATTTCTGTTGCGTCTGAAAGCAGAAACTCTCCCGATTAGAACGGTATATGCATTTTTCCCCTATGCCATTGTAGTTATTGGTTTCGAGTATCAGACTTGCGAAAATTTTGATGGATTCTCAACCATACCTTAACTTCAAACTCCCATACCTCGCGAACGTATTGACGAACTCGAGAAATTCCTACTGCATCTGAAGGCAGAAACTCGCCCGATTACAATGGTGTGTGTTCATTTCCCCTTGGCCATTCCAGTTATTGGTTTCGAGTAACAGACATGCGAAAATTTTAATGGACTCTCAACCATTCCTTAAATTCAAACTCCTATATCTCGCGAACGAATTGACGAACTCGAGAAATTCCTGCTGCATCTGAAAGTAGAAACTTGCCCGATTACAATGGTGTGTGTACTTTTCCCCTAGGCCATTCCAGTTATTGGTTTCGTGTATTAGACTTGCGAAAATTTTGATGGCTTCTCAACCATTCCTTAATTTCAAACTCGCATGTCTCGCGAACGGATTGCCGAACGCGAGTAAGTCCTGTTGAAACTGAAAGCAGAAACTCGCCCGATTGCACCGGCATGTGTATTTTTGCCCTAGACCATAGTAGTTAATGGTTTAGAGTATCAGATTCCTAAAATTTTAATGGTTTCTCAGCCATTCCTTAACTTCAAACTTCCATATCTCGCGAACGAATGGACGAACTCGAGAAATTCCTGCAGCATCTGAAAGTAGAATCTCGCCTGATTACGACGGCATGTGTATTTTTGCCATAGACCATAGTAGTTAATGGTTTAGAGTATCAGATTCCTAAAATTTTGATGGATTCTCAACCATTCCTTAACTTCAAACTTCCATATCTCGCGAACGAATTGACGAAGTCGGGAAATTCCTGCTGCATCTGAAAGTAGAAACTTGCCCGATTACAGTGGTGTGTGTACTTTTCCCCTGGACCATTCCAGCTATTGGTTTCGTGTATTAGACTTGCGAAAATTTTGATGGCTTCTCAAACATTCCTTAATTTCAAACTCGCATGTCTCGCGAACGGATTGCCGAACGCGAGTAATTCCTGTTGAATCTGAAAGCAGAAACTCGCCCGATTGCAACGGCATGTGTATTTTTGTCCTAGACCATAGTAGTTAATGGTTTAGAGTATCAGATTCCGAAAATTTTGATGGTTTCTCAGCCATTCCTTAACTTCAAACTTCCATATCTCGCGAACGAATGGACGAACTCGAGAAATTCCTGCTGCATCTGAAAGTAGAAACTTGCCCGATTACAATGGTGTGTGTACTTTTCCCCTAGGCCATTCCAGTTACTGGTTTCGAGTATCAGACTTGCGAAAATTTTGATGGTTTCTCAACCATTCCTTAACTTCTAACTCCCATATCTCGCGAACGGGCTGACGAACTCGAGAAATGCCTGTTGCATCTGAAAGCAGAAAGTCGCCCGATTACAACGCTATGTGAATTTTTGCCCTCGGCAATAGTAGTTATTGGTTTCGAGAATCAGACTTGCGAATATATAGATGGTTTCTCAACCATTCCTTAGCTTCAAACTCCCATATATCGCGAGCGGATTGACGGACTCGAGAAATTCCTGTTGCATCTGAAAGTAGAAACTCACCCGATTACAATGGTGTGTGTGCTTTTCCCCTAGGCCATTCCAGTTATAGGTTTCGAGTATCAGACTTGCGAAAATTTTGATGGTTTCTGAACCATTCCTTAACCTCAAACTCCCATATATCGCGAACGGATTGACGAACTCGAGAAATTCCTGTTGCATCTGAAAGTAGAAACTCGCCCGATTACAACGGTATGTGTATTTTTGCTCTAGACCATAGTAGTTATTGCTTTCGAGTATCAGACTTGCGAAAACTTTGATGGTTTCTCAACCATTCCTTAATTTCAAACTTCCATATCTCGCGAACGAATCGACGAACTCGAGAAATTCCTGCTGCATCTGAAAGTAGAAACTTGCCCGATTACAATGGTGTGTGTACTTTTCCGCTAGGCCATTCCAGTTACTGGTTTCGAGTATCAGAATTGCGAAAATTTTGATGGTTTCTCAACCATTCCTTAACTTCAAACTCCCATATCTCGCGAACGGAATGACGAACTCGAGAAATTCCTGTTGCATCTGAAAGTAGAAACTCGCCCGATTACAATGGTGTGTGCGTTTCCCCTAGGCCATTCCAGTTATTGGTTTCGAGTATCAGACTTGCGAAAATTTTGATGGTTTCTCAACCATTCCTTAACTTCAAACTCCCATATCTCGCTAACGGATTGACGAACTCGAGAAATTCCTGTTGCATCTGAAAGTAGAAACTCGCCCGATTACTATGGTGTGTGTACTTTTCCCTTATGATACTCCAGTTATTGGTTTCGAGTATCAGAATTGCGAAAATTTTGATGGTTTCTCAACCATCTCTTAAATCCAAACTCCGATATCTCGCGAACGGTTTGACGAACTCGAGTAATTCCTGTTGAATCTGAAAGCAGAAACTCGCCCGATTACAACGGCATGTGTATTTTTGCCCTACACCATAGTAGTTAATGGTTTAGAGTATCAGATTCCGAAAATTTTGATGGTTTCTCAACCATTCCTTAATTTCGAACTCCCATATCACGCGAACGGATTGACGAACTCGAAATATTCCTGTTGCATCGGAAAGTAGAAACTCGCCCGATTACAATGGTGTGTGTACTTTTCCCCTAGGCCATTCAAGTTATTGGTTTCGAGTATCAAACTTGCGAAAATTTTGATGGTTTCTCAACCATTCCTTAACTTCAAACTCCCATATCTCGCGAACGGATTGACGAACTCGAAACATTCCTGTTGCATCTGAAAGCAGAAAGTCGCCCGATTACAACGCTATGTGTATTTTTGCCCTCGGCAATAGTAGTTATTGGTTTCGAGAATCAGACTTGCGAGTATATAGATGGTTTCTCTACCATTCCTTAGCTTCAAACTCCCATATATCGCGAGCGGATTGACGGACTCGAGAAATTCCTGTTGCATCTGAAAGTAGAAACTCACCCGATTACAATGGTGTGTGTGCTTTTCCCCTAGGCCATTCCAGTTATAGGTTTCGAGTATCAGACTTGCGAAAATTTTGATGGTTTCTGAACCATTCCTTAACCTCAAACTCCCATATATCGCGAACGGATTGACGAACTCGAGAAATTCCTGTTGCATCTGAAAGTAGAAACTCGCCCGATTACAACGGTATGTGTATTTTTGCTCTAGACCATAGTAGTTATTGCTTTCGAGTATCAGACTTGCGAAAACTTTGATGGTTTCTCAACCATTCCTTAATTTCAAACTTCCATATCTCGCGAACGAATCGACGAACTCGAGAAATTCCTGCTGCATCTGAAAGTAGAAACTTGCCCGATTACAATGGTGTGTGTACTTTTCCGCTAGGCCATTCCAGTTACTGGTTTCGAGTATCAGAATTGCGAAAATTTTGATGGTTTCTCAACCATTCCTTAACTTCAAACTCCCATATCTCGCGAACGGAATGACGAACTCGAGAAATTCCTGTTGCATCTGAAAGTAGAAACTCGCCCGATTACAATGGTGTGTGCGTTTCCCCTAGGCCATTCCAGTTATTGGTTTCGAGTATCAGACTTGCGAAAATTTTGATGGTTTCTCAACCATTCCTTAACTTCAAACTCCCATATCTCGCTAACGGATTGACGAACTCGAGAAATTCCTGTTGCATCTGAAAGTAGAAACTCGCCCGATTACTATGGTGTGTGTACTTTTCCCTTATGATACTCCAGTTATTGGTTTCGAGTATCAGAATTGCGAAAATTTTGATGGTTTCTCAACCATCTCTTAAATCCAAACTCCGATATCTCGCGAACGGTTTGACGAACTCGAGTAATTCCTGTTGAATCTGAAAGCAGAAACTCGCCCGATTACAACGGCATGTGTATTTTTGCCCTACACCATAGTAGTTAATGGTTTAGAGTATCAGATTCCGAAAATTTTGATGGTTTCTCAACCATTCCTTAATTTCGAACTCCCATATCACGCGAACGGATTGACGAACTCGAAATATTCCTGTTGCATCGGAAAGTAGAAACTCGCCCGATTACAATGGTGTGTGTACTTTTCCCCTAGGCCATTCAAGTTATTGGTTTCGAGTATCAAACTTGCGAAAATTTTGATGGTTTCTCAACCATTCCTTAACTTCAAACTCCCATATCTCGCGAACGGATTGACGAACTCGAAACATTCCTGTTGCATCTGAAAGCAGAAAGTCGCCCGATTACAACGCTATGTGTATTTTTGCCCTCGGCAATAGTAGTTATTGGTTTCGAGAATCAGACTTGCGAGTATATAGATGGTTTCTCTACCATTCCTTAGCTTCAAACTCCCATATATCGCGAGCGGATTGACGGACTCGAGAAATTCCTGTTGCATCTGAAAGTAGAAACTCACCCGATTACAATGGTGTGTGTGCTTTTCCCCTAGGCCATTCCAGTTATAGGTTTCGAGTATCAGACTTGCGAAAATTTTGATGGTTTCTGAACCATTCCTTAACCTCAAACTCCCATATATCGCGAACGGATTGACGAACTCGAGAAATTCCTGTTGCATCTGAAAGTAGAAACTCGCCCGATTACAACGGTATGTGTATTTTTGCTCTAGACCATAGTAGTTATTGCTTTCGAGTATCAGACTTGCGAAAACTTTGATGGTTTCTCAACCATTCCTTAATTTCAAACTTCCATATCTCGCGAACGAATCGACGAACTCGAGAAATTCCTGCTGCATCTGAAAGTAGAAACTTGCCCGATTACAATGGTGTGTGTACTTTTCCGCTAGGCCATTCCAGTTACTGGTTTCGAGTATCAGAATTGCGAAAATTTTGATGGTTTCTCAACCATTCCTTAACTTCAAACTCCCATATCTCGCGAACGGAATGACGAACTCGAGAAATTCCTGTTGCATCTGAAAGTAGAAACTCGCCCGATTACAATGGTGTGTGCGTTTCCCCTAGGCCATTCCAGTTATTGGTTTCGAGTATCAGACTTGCGAAAATTTTGATGGTTTCTCAACCATTCCTTAACTTCAAACTCCCATATCTCGCTAACGGATTGACGAACTCGAGAAATTCCTGTTGCATCTGAAAGTAGAAACTCGCCCGATTACTATGGTGTGTGTACTTTTCCCTTATGATACTCCAGTTATTGGTTTCGAGTATCAGAATTGCGAAAATTTTGATGGTTTCTCAACCATCTCTTAAATCCAAACTCCGATATCTCGCGAACGGTTTGACGAACTCGAGTAATTCCTGTTGAATCTGAAAGCAGAAACTCGCCCGATTACAACGGCATGTGTATTTTTGCCCTACACCATAGTAGTTAATGGTTTAGAGTATCAGATTCCGAAAATTTTGATGGTTTCTCAACCATTCCTTAATTTCGAACTCCCATATCACGCGAACGGATTGACGAACTCGAAATATTCCTGTTGCATCGGAAAGTAGAAACTCGCCCGATTACAATGGTGTGTGTACTTTTCCCCTAGGCCATTCAAGTTATTGGTTTCGAGTATCAAACTTGCGAAAATTTTGATGGTTTCTCAACCATTCCTTAACTTCAAACTCCCATATCTCGCGAACGGATTGACGAACTCGAAACATTCCTGTTGCATCTGAAAGCAGAAAGTCGCCCGATTACAACGCTATGTGTATTTTTGCCCTCGGCAATAGTAGTTATTGGTTTCGAGAATCAGACTTGCGAGTATATAGATGGTTTCTCTACCATTCCTTAGCTTCAAACTCCCATATATCGCGAGCGGATTGACGGACTCGAGAAATTCCTGTTGCATCTGAAAGTAGAAACTCACCCGATTACAATGGTGTGTGTGCTTTTCCCCTAGGCCATTCCAGTTATAGGTTTCGAGTATCAGACTTGCGAAAATTTTGATGGTTTCTGAACCATTCCTTAACCTCAAACTCCCATATATCGCGAACGGATTGACGAACTCGAGAAATTCCTGTTGCATCTGAAAGTAGAAACTCGCCCGATTACAACGGTATGTGTATTTTTGCTCTAGACCATAGTAGTTATTGCTTTCGAGTATCAGACTTGCGAAAACTTTGATGGTTTCTCAACCATTCCTTAATTTCAAACTTCCATATCTCGCGAACGAATCGACGAACTCGAGAAATTCCTGCTGCATCTGAAAGTAGAAACTTGCCCGATTACAATGGTGTGTGTACTTTTCCGCTAGGCCATTCCAGTTACTGGTTTCGAGTATCAGAATTGCGAAAATTTTGATGGTTTCTCAACCATTCCTTAACTTCAAACTCCCATATCTCGCGAACGGAATGACGAACTCGAGAAATTCCTGTTGCATCTGAAAGTAGAAACTCGCCCGATTACAATGGTGTGTGCGTTTCCCCTAGGCCATTCCAGTTATTGGTTTCGAGTATCAGACTTGCGAAAATTTTGATGGTTTCTCAACCATTCCTTAACTTCAAACTCCCATATCTCGCTAACGGATTGACGAACTCGAGAAATTCCTGTTGCATCTGAAAGTAGAAACTCGCCCGATTACTATGGTGTGTGTACTTTTCCCTTATGATACTCCAGTTATTGGTTTCGAGTATCAGAATTGCGAAAATTTTGATGGTTTCTCAACCATCTCTTAAATCCAAACTCCGATATCTCGCGAACGGTTTGACGAACTCGAGTAATTCCTGTTGAATCTGAAAGCAGAAACTCGCCCGATTACAACGGCATGTGTATTTTTGCCCTACACCATAGTAGTTAATGGTTTAGAGTATCAGATTCCGAAAATTTTGATGGTTTCTCAACCATTCCTTAATTTCGAACTCCCATATCACGCGAACGGATTGACGAACTCGAAATATTCCTGTTGCATCGGAAAGTAGAAACTCGCCCGATTACAATGGTGTGTGTACTTTTCCCCTAGGCCATTCAAGTTATTGGTTTCGAGTATCAAACTTGCGAAAATTTTGATGGTTTCTCAACCATTCCTTAACTTCAAACTCCCATATCTCGCGAACGGATTGACGAACTCGAAACATTCCTGTTGCATCTGAAAGCAGAAAGTCGCCCGATTACAACGCTATGTGTATTTTTGCCCTCGGCAATAGTAGTTATTGGTTTCGAGAATCAGACTTGCGAGTATATAGATGGTTTCTCTACCATTCCTTAGCTTCAAACTCCCATATATCGCGAGCGGATTGACGGACTCGAGAAATTCCTGTTGCATCTGAAAGTAGAAACTCACCCGATTACAATGGTGTGTGTGCTTTTCCCCTAGGCCATTCCAGTTATAGGTTTCGAGTATCAGACTTGCGAAAATTTTGATGGTTTCTGAACCATTCCTTAACCTCAAACTCCCATATATCGCGAACGGATTGACGAACTCGAGAAATTCCTGTTGCATCTGAAAGTAGAAACTCGCCCGATTACAACGGTATGTGTATTTTTGCTCTAGACCATAGTAGTTATTGCTTTCGAGTATCAGACTTGCGAAAACTTTGATGGTTTCTCAACCATTCCTTAATTTCAAACTTCCATATCTCGCGAACGAATCGACGAACTCGAGAAATTCCTGCTGCATCTGAAAGTAGAAACTTGCCCGATTACAATGGTGTGTGTACTTTTCCGCTAGGCCATTCCAGTTACTGGTTTCGAGTATCAGAATTGCGAAAATTTTGATGGTTTCTCAACCATTCCTTAACTTCAAACTCCCATATCTCGCGAACGGAATGACGAACTCGAGAAATTCCTGTTGCATCTGAAAGTAGAAACTCGCCCGATTACAATGGTGTGTGCGTTTCCCCTAGGCCATTCCAGTTATTGGTTTCGAGTATCAGACTTGCGAAAATTTTGATGGTTTCTCAACCATTCCTTAACTTCAAACTCCCATATCTCGCTAACGGATTGACGAACTCGAGAAATTCCTGTTGCATCTGAAAGTAGAAACTCGCCCGATTACTATGGTGTGTGTACTTTTCCCTTATGATACTCCAGTTATTGGTTTCGAGTATCAGAATTGCGAAAATTTTGATGGTTTCTCAACCATCTCTTAAATCCAAACTCCGATATCTCGCGAACGGTTTGACGAACTCGAGTAATTCCTGTTGAATCTGAAAGCAGAAACTCGCCCGATTACAACGGCATGTGTATTTTTGCCCTACACCATAGTAGTTAATGGTTTAGAGTATCAGATTCCGAAAATTTTGATGGTTTCTCAACCATTCCTTAATTTCGAACTCCCATATCACGCGAACGGATTGACGAACTCGAGAAATTCCTGTTGCATCTGAAAGTTGAAACTCGCCCGATTACAACGGTATGTGTATTTTTGCTCTAGACCATAGTAGTTATTGCTTTCGAGTATCAGACTTGCGAAAACTTTGATGGTTTCTCAACCATTCCTTAACTTCAAACTTTCATATCTCGCGAACGAATGGACGAACTCGAGAAATTCCTGTTGCATCGGAAAGTAGAAACTCGCCCGATTACAATGGTGTGTGTACTTTTCCCCTAGGCCATTCAAGTTATTGGTTTCGAGTATCAAACTTGCGAAAATTTTGATGGTTTCTCAACCATTCCTTAACTTCAAACTCCCATATCTCGCGAACGGATTGACGAACTCGAAACATTCCTGTTGCATCTGAAAGCAGAAAGTCGCCCGATTACAACGCTATGTGTATTTTTGCCCTCGGCAATAGTAGTTATTGGTTTCGAGAATCAGACTTGCGAGTATATAGATGGTTTCTCTACCATTCCTTAGCTTCAAACTCCCATATATCGCGAGCGGATTGACGGACTCCAGAAATTCCTGTTGCATCTGAAAGTAGAAACTCACCCGATTACAATGGTGTGTGTGCTTTTCCCCTCGGCCATTCCAGTTATAGGTTTCGAGTATCAGACTTGCGAAAATTTTGATGGTTTCTGAACCATTCCTTAACCTCAAACTCCCATATATCGCGAACGGATTGACGAACTCGAGAAATTCCTGTTGCATCTGAAAGTAGAAACTCGCCCGATTACAACGGTATGTGTATTTTTGCTCTAGACCATAGTAGTTATTGCTTTCGAGTATCAGGCTTGCGAAAATTTTGATGGTTTCTCAACCATTCCTTAACTTCAAACTCCCATATATCGCGAACGGATTGACGAACTCGAGAAATTCCTGTTGCATCTGAAAGTTGAAACTCGCCCGATTACAACGGTATGTGTATTTTTGCTCTAGACCATAGTAGTTATTGCTTTCGAGTATCAGACTTGCGAAAACTTTGATGGTTTCTCAACCATTCCTTAACTTCAAACTTTCATATCTCGCGAACGAATGGACGAACTCGAGAAATTCCTGATGCATCTGAAAGTAGAAACTTGCCCGATTACAATGGTGTGTGTACTTTTCCGCTAGGCCATTCCAGTTACTGGTTTCGAGTATCAGACTTGCGAAAATTTTGATGGTTTCTCAACCATTCCTTAACTTCAAACTCCCATATCTCGCGAACGGAATGACGAACTCGAGAAATTCCTGTTGCATCTGAAAGTAGAAACTCGCCCGACTACAATGGTGTGTGCTTTTCCCCTAGGCCATTCCAGTTATTGGTTTCGAGTATCAGACTTGCGAAAATTTTGATGGTTTCTCAACCATTCCTTAATTTCAAACTCGCATGTCTCGCGAACGGATTGCCGAACGCGAGTAATTCCTGTTGAATCTGAAAGCAGAAACTCGCCCGATTACAACGGTATATGTATTTTTGCTCTAGACCATAGTAGTTATTGCTTTCGAGTATCAGACTTGCGAAAACTTTGATGGTTTCTCAACCATTCCTTAACTTCAAACTCCCATATCTCGCGAACGGATTGACGAACTCGAGAAATTCCTGTTGCATCTGAAAGTAGAAACTCGCCCGATTACTATGGTGTGTGTACTTTTCCCTTATGATACTCCAGTTATTGGTTTCGAGTATCAGAATTGCGAAAATTTTGATGGTTTCTCAACCATCTCTTAAATCCAAACTCCGATATCTCGCGAACGGTTTGACGAACTCGAGTAATTCCTGTTGAATCTGAAAGCAGAAACTCGCCCGATTACAACGGCATGTGTATTTTTGGCCTAGACCATAGTAGCTAATGGTTTAGAGTATCAGATTCCGAAAATTTTGACGGTTTCTCAGCCATTCCTTAACTTCAAACTTCCATATCTCGCGAACGGATTGACGAAGTCGAGAAATTCCTGTTGCATCTGAAATTAGAAACTTGCCCGATTACAATGGTGTGTGTACTTTTCCCCTAGGCCATTCCAGTTATTGGTTTCGAGTAACAGAGTTGCGAAAATTTTGATGGTTTCTCAAACTTTCCTTAATTTCAAACTCCCATATCTCGCGAACGGACTGACGAATCCGAAAAATTTCTGTTGCATCTGAAAGTAGAAACTCTCCCGACTACAAAGGTATGTGTTCTTTTACCCTAGGCCATTCCAATTATTCTTTTCTAGCATCAGAATTGCGAAAATCTTGATGGTTTCTCTACCGTCTCTTAACTCCAAACTCCCATATCTCGCGAACGGAATGACGAACTCGAGAAAATCCTCTTTCATCTGAAAGTAGAAACTCGCCCGACTACAATGGTGTGTGCTTTTCCCCTAGGCCATTCCAGTTATTGGTTTCGAGTATCAGACCAGCGAAAGTTTTGTTGGTTTCTCAACCATTCCTTAACTTCAAACACCCATATCTCGCGAACGGAATGATGAACTCGAGAAATTCCTGTTGCATCTGAAAGTGGAAACTCGCTCAATTACAATGGTGTGTGTACTTTTCCCCTAAGCCATTCCAGTTATTGGTTTCGAGTATCAGACTTGCGAAAATTTTGATAGGTTCTCAACAATTCCTTAACTTCATACTCCCATATCTCGCGAACGGATTGACGAACGCGAGAATTTCCTATTGCATCTGAAAGCAGAAACTCGCCCAATTACTACGGTATGTGTATTTTTGCCCTAGGCCATAGTTGTTATTGGTTTCGAGTATCAGACTTGCGAAAATTTTGATGGTTTCTCAATCATTCCTTATCTTCAAACTCCGATACCTCGCGAACGGATTTTCGAACTCGAGAAATTCCTGGTGCATCTGAAAGTAGAAACTTGCCCGATTACAATGGTGTGTGTGCTTTTCACCTAAGCCATTCCAGTTATTGGTGTCGAGTATCAGACCAGCGAAAATTTTGATGGTTTCTCAACCATTCCTTTACTTCAAACACCCATATCTCGCGAACGGAATGACGAACTCGAGAAATTCCAGTTGCATCTGAAAGTGGAAACTCGCCGGATTACAATGGTGAGTGTACTTTTCCCCTTGGCCATTCCAGTTTTTCGTTTCTAGCATCAGAATTGCGAAAATTTTGATGGTTTCTGAAACATTCCTTAACTTCAAACTCCCATATCTCGCGAACGGATTGACGAACTCGTGAAATTCCTGTTGCGTCTGAAAGTAGAAACTCGCCCGATTACTATGGTGTGTGTTCTTTTCCCCTAGGCCATTCCAGTTTTTCGTTTCTAGCATCAGAATTGCGAAAATTTTGATGGTTTCGCAACCATTCCTTAACTTCAAACTCCCATATCTCGCGAACGGATTGACGAACGCGAGAATTTCCTATTGCATCTGAAAGCAGAGACTCGCCCGATTACAACGGTATGTGTATTTTTGCCCTAGGCCGTAGTAGTTATTGGTTTCGAGTGTCAGACCTGCGAAAATTTTGAAGGTTTCTCAACCATTCCTTAACTTCAAACTCGGTTACCTCGCGAACGGAGTGGCGAACTCGAGAAATTCCTGCTGCATCTGAAAGTAGAAACTCGCCCAATTACAATGCTGTGTGTACTTTTCCCCTAGGCCATTCCAGTTATTGGTTTCGAGTATCAGACCAGCGAAAATTTTGATGGTTTGTCAACCATTCCTTAGCTTCAAACTCCCATATCTCGCGAATGGATTGACGAACTCGAGAAAGTCCTGTTGCATCTGAAAGTAGAAACTCGCCCGATTACAAAGGTATGTGTATTTTTGCCCTAGGCCGCAGTAGTTATTGGTTTCGAATATCAGACATGCAAAAATTTTGATGGTTTCTCAACCATTCCTTAACTTCAAGCTCCCATATCTCGCGAACGGATTGACGAACTCGAGAAATTACTGTTGCACCTGAAAGAAGAAACTCGCCCGATTACAATGGTGTGTGTACTTTTCCCGTAGGCCATTCCAGTTATTGGTTTCGAGTATCACACTTGCGAAAATTTTGATGGTTTTTCAACCATTCCTTAACTTCAAACACCCATATCTCGCGAACGGAATGATGAACTCGAGAAATTCCTGTTGCATCTGAAAGTGGAAACTCGCCCAATTACAATGGTCTGTGTACTTTTCTCCTAGGCCATTCCAATTATTGGTTTCGAGTATCAGACCAGCGAAAATTTTGATGGTTTCTCAACTATTCCTTAACTTCAAACACCCATATCTCGCGAACGGAATGACGAACTCGAGAAATTCCTGTTGCATCTGAAAGTGGAAAGTCGCCGGATTACAATGGCGTGTGTACCTTTCCCCTTGGACATTCCAGTTATTGGTTTCGAGTATCAGACCAGCGAAAATTTTGATGGTTTCTCAACCATTCCGTAACTTCAAACACCTATATCTCGCGAACGGAATGATGAACTCGAGAAATTCCTGTTGCTTCTGAAAGTGGAAACTCGCCCGATTACAATGGCGTGTGTACTTTTCCCCTTGGCCATTCCAGTTATTGGTTTCGAGTATCAGACCATCGAAAATTTTGATGGTTTCTCAACCATTCCTTAACTTCAAACTCCCATATCTCGCGAACGGATTGACGAACACGAGAAATTCCTGTTGCATCTGAAAGTAGAAACTCGCCCGATTACAAAGGTATGTGTATTTTTGCCCTAGGCCGCAGTAGTTATTGGTTTCGAGTATTAGACTTGCGAAAATTTTGATGGTTCCTCAACCATTCCTTAACTTGAAACTCCCATATCTCGCGAAAGGATTGACGAACTCGAGAAATTCCTGTTGCACCTGAAAGAAGAAACTCGCCCGATTACAATGGTGTGTGTACTTTTCCCGTAGGCCATTCCAGTTATTGGTTTCGAGTATCAAACTTGCGAAAATTTTGATGGTTTTTCAACCATTCCTTAACTTCAAACTCCCATATCTCGTGAACGGATTGACGAACCCGAGAAATTCCCGTTGCGTCTGAAAGTAGAAACTCGCCCGATTACTATGGTGTGTTTTCTTTTCCTCTAGTCCATTCCAGTTTTTCGTTTCTAGCATCAGAATTGCGAAGATTTTGATGGTTTCTCAACCATTCCTTAACTTCAAACTCCGATACCTCGCGAACGGATTGGCGAACACGAGAAATTCCTGTTGCATCTGAAAGTAGAAACTCGCCCAATTACAATGGTGTGTGTACTTTCCCCTAGGCCATTCCAGTTATTGGTTTCGAGTAAACCACCAGCGAAAATTTTTATGTTTTCTCAAACATTCCTTAACTTCAAACACCCATATCTCGCGAACGGAATGACGAACTCGAAAAATTCCTGTTGCATCTGAAAGTGGAAAGTCGCCGGATTACAATGGCGTGTGTACTTTTCCCCTTGGCTATTCCAGTTTTTCGTTTCTAGCATCAGAATTGCGAAAATTTTGATGGTTTCTGAACCATTCCTTAACTTCAAACTCCCATATCTCGCGAACGGATTGACGAACACGAGAAATTCCTGCTGCATCTGAATATAGAAACTCGCCCAATTACAATGATGTGTGTACTTTTCCCCTAGGCCATTCCAGTTATTGGTTTCGAGTAAACCACCAGCGAAAATTTTTATGTTTTCTCAAACATTCCTTAACTTCAAACACCCATATCTCGCGAACGGAATGACGAACTCGAAAAATTCCTGTTGCATCTGAAAGTGGAAACTCGCCGGATTGCAATGGCGTGTGTACTTTTCCCCTTGGCCATTCCAGTTATTGGTTTCGAGTATCAGACCAGCGAAAATTTTGATGGATTCTCAACCATTCCTTAAATTCAAACTACCATATCTCGCGAACGGATTGACAAACTCGAGAAATTCCTGTTGCATCTGAAAGTAGAAACTCGCCCGATTACAAAGGTATGTGTATTTTTGCCCTAGGCCTTTGTAGTTATTGGTTTCGAGTATCAGACTTGCGAAAATTTTGATGGTTCCTCAACCATTCCTTAACTTCAAACTCCCATATCTCGCGAACGGATTGGCCAACTCGAGAAATTCCTGTTGCACCTGAAAGAAGAAACTCGCCCGATTACAATGGTGTGTGTACTTTTCCCGTAGGCCATTCCAGTTATTGGTTTCGAGTATCACACTTGCGAAAATTTTGATGGTTTTTCAACCATTCCTTAACTTCAAACTCCCATATCTCGCGAACGGATTGACGAACTCGAGAAATTCCTGTTGCGTCTGAAAGTAGAAACTCGCCCGATTACTATGGCGTGTGTTCTTTTCCCCTAGTCCATTCCAGTTTTTCGTTTCTAGCATCAGAATTGCGAAAATTTTGATGGTTTCTCAACCGTTCTTTAACTTCAAACTCCCATATCTCGCGAACGGAATGACGAACTCGAGAAATTCCTGTTGCATCTGAAAGTGGAAACTCGCCCGATTACAAAGGTATGTGCATTTTTCCCCTATACCTTTGTAGTTATTGGTTTCGAGTATCAGACTTGCGATAATTTTGATTGTTTCTCAAGCATTCCTTAACTTCAAACTACCATATCTCGCGAACAGATTGACGAACTCGAGAATTTCCTATTGCGTCTGAAAGCAGAAACACGCCCGATTACAACGATACGTGTATTTTTGACCTAGGCCATTCGGTTATTGGTTTCGAGTATCAGACCAGCGAAAATTTTGAAGGTTTCCCAACCATTCCTTAACTTCAAACTCCCATATCTCGCGAACGGATTGACGAACTCGAGAAATTCCTGTTGCATGTGAAAGTGGAAACTCGCCCGATTACAAAGGTATGTGCATTTTTCCCCTATGCCTTTGTAGTTATTGGTTTCGAGTATCAGACGTGCGAAAATTTTGATGATATCTCAACCATTCCTTAACTTCAAACTCCCATATCTCGCGAACGCATTGACGAACTCGAGAAATTCCTGTTGCATCTGAAAGTAGAAACTCGCCCGATTACAGCGGTATGTGTATTTTTCCCCTAGGCCGTTGTAGTTATTGTTTTCTAGCATCAGAATTGCGAAAATTTCGATGGTTTCTCAACCATTCCTTAACTTCAATCTCCCATATCTCGCGCACGGATTGACGAACACGATAAATTCCTGTTGCATCTGAAAGTAGAAACTCACCCGATTACAACGGCATGTGTATCTTTCCCCTAAGCCATTGTAGTTATTGGTTTCGAGTAACAGACTTGCGAAAATTTTGATGGTTTCTCAACCATTCCTTAACTTCAAACCCCCATATCTCGCGCACGAATTTACGAGCACGATAAATTCCTGTTGCATCTGAAAGTAGAAACCCACCCGATTACAACGGTATGTGTATTTTTGCCCAAGGCCATTCTAGTTATTGTTTTCGAGTATCAGACTTGCGAAAATTTTGATGATTTCTCAACCATTCCTTAACTTCAATCTCCCATATCTCGCGACCGCATTGACGAGCTCGAGATATTCCTATTCTGACTGAAATTAGAAACTCGCCCGATTACAATGGTGTGTGTACTTTTCGCCTAGGCCATTGTAGTTATTGGTTTCGAGTATCACACTTGTGAAAATTTTGATGGTTTCTCAAACATTCCTTAACTTCAAACTCCCATATCTCGCGAATGGATTGACAAACTCGAGAAATTCCTGTTGCATCTGAAAGTAGAAACTCGCCCGATTACAGTGGTGTGTGTACTTTATCCCAGGCCATTCCAGTTATTGGTTTCGAGTATCAGACCAGCGAAAATTTTGATGGTTTCTCAACCATTCCTTAACTTCAAACTCCCATATCTCGCGCACGGATTGACGAACTCGAGAAATTCCTGTTGCATCTGAAAGCGGAAACTCACCCGATTACAACGGTATGTGTATTTTTGCCCAAGGCCATTCTAGTTATTGTTTTCGAGTATCAGACTTGCGAAAATTTTGATGATTTCTCAACCATTCCTTAACTTCAATCTCCCATATCTCGCGACCGCATTGACGAGCTCGAGATATTCCTATTGTGACTGAAATTAGAAACTCGCCCGATTACAATGGTGTGTGTACTTTTCGCCTAGGCCATTGTAGTTATTGGTTTCGAGTATCACACTTGTGAAAATTTTGATGGTTTCTCAAACATTCCTTAACTTCAAACTCCCATATCTCGCGAATGGATTGACAAACTCGAGAAATTCCTGTTGCATCTGAAAGTAGAAACTCGCCCGATTACAGTGGTGTGTGTACTTTATCCCAGGCCATTCCAGTTATTGGTTTCGAGTATCAGACCAGCGAAAATTTTGATGGTTTCTCAACCATTCCTTAACTTCAAACTCCCATATCTCGCGCACGGATTGACGAACTCGAGAAATTCCTGTTGCATCTGAAAGCGGAAACTCGCCCGATTACAAAGGTATGTGTATTTTTCCCCTAAGCCATTGTAGTTATTGGTTTCTAGTATCAGACTTGCGAAAATTTTGAGGGTTTCTCAACCATTCCATAAATTCAAACTCCCATATCTCGCGAACGGATTGACGAACTCGAGAAATTCCTGTTGCATCTGAAAGTAGAGACTCGCCCGATTAGAATGGTGTGTGTACTTTTCCCCTAGGCCATTCCAGTTATTCGTTTCTAGCATCAGAATTGGGAAAATTTCGATGGTTTCTCAACCATTCCTTATCTTCAAACTCCCATATCTCGCGAACGGATTGACGAACTCGAGAAATTCCCGTTGCATCTGAAAGTGGAAACTCGCCCGATTGCAAAGGTATGTGTATTTTTCCCCTAGGCCTTTGTAGTTATTGGTTTCTAGTATCAGACTTGCGAATGTTTTGATGGTTTCTCAACCATTCCTACACTTCAAGCTGCCATATCTCGAGAACGTGTTGACGAACTCGAGAAATTGCTGTTGCATGTGAAAGTAGATACTCGCCCGATTACAACGGTATATGTATTTTTCCCCTAGGCCTTTGTAGTTATTGGTTTCGAGTATCAGACTTGCGAAAACTTTGATGGTTTCTCAACCATTCCTTAACTTCAAACTCCCATATCTCGCGAACGGAATAACGAACTCGAGAAATTCCTGTTGCATCTGAAAGTAGAGACTCGCCCGATTAGAATGGTGTGTGTACTTTTCCCCTTGCCATTCCAGTTATTGGTTTCGCGTATCAGTCCAGCGAAAATTTTGATGGTTTCTCAACCATTCCTTAACTTCAAACTCCCATATCTCGCGAATGGATTGACGAACTCGAGAAATTCCTGTTGCATCTGAAAGCAGAAACTCGCCCGATTACAATGGTGTGTGTACTTTACCCCCAGGCCATTCCAGTTATTGGTTTCGAGTATCAGACCAGCGAAAATTTTGATGGTTTCTCAACCATTCCTTAACTTCAAACTCCCATATCTCGCGCACGGAATGACGAACTCGGGAAATTCCTGTTGTATCTGAAAGTGGAAACTCGCCCGGTTACAAAGGTATGTGCATTTTTCCCCTAGGCCTTTGTAGTTATTGGTTTCGAGTATCTGACTTGCGAAAATTTTGATGGTTTCTCAACCATTCCTTAACTTCAAACTCCCATATCTCGCGAACGGATTAACGAACTCGAGAATTTCCTATTGCATCTGAAAGCAGAAACTCGCCCGATTACAACGGTATGTGTATTTTTCCCCTAGGCCATTGTAGTTATTGGTTTCTAGCATCAGAATTGCGAAAATTTTGATGGTCTCTCAGCCATTCCTTAAGCTCAAACTCACATATCTCGCGAACGGAATGTCGAACTCGAGAAATTCCTGTTGCATCTGAAAATAGAAACTCGCCCGATTACAAAGATATATGTGTTTTTCCCCTAGGCCTTTGCAGTTATTGGTTTCGAGTATCAGACTTGCGAAAATTTTGACGGTTTCTCAACCATTCCTTGACTTCAAACTCCCATATCTCGCGAACGGATTGACGTACTCGAGAATTTCCTGTTGCATCTGAAAGCAGAAACTCGCCCGATTACAAAGATATGTGTGTTTTTCCCCTAGGCCATTGCAGTTATTGGTTTCGAGTATCAGACTTGCGAAAATTTTGAGGGTTTCTCAACCATTCCTTAACTTCAAACTCCCATATCTCGCGAACGGATTGACGAACTCGAGAAATTCCTGTTGCATCTGAAAGTAGAGACTCGCCCGATTAGAATGGTGTGTGTACTTTTCCCCTAGGCCATTCCAGTTATACGTTTCTAGCATCAGAATTGCGAAAATTTCGATGGTTTCTCAACCATTCCTTAACTTCAAACTCCCATATCTCGCGAACGGATTGACGAACTCGAGAAATTCCTGTGGCATCTGAAAGTGGAAACTCGCCCGATTGCAAAGGTATGTGTATTTTTCCCCTTGCCATTCCAGTTATTGGTTTCTAGTATCAGACTTGCGAATGTTTTGATGGTTTCTCAATCATACCTTAACTTCAAGCTGCCATATCTCGAGAACGTGTTGACGAACTCGAGAAATTGCTGTTGCATGTGAAAGTAGATACTCGCCCGATTACAACGGTATGTGTATTTTTCCCCTAGGCCTTTGTAGTTATTGGTTTCGAGTATCAGACTTGCGAAAACTTTGATGGTTTCTCAACCATTCCTTAACTTCAAACTCCCATATCTCGCGAACGGATTGACGAACTTGAGCATTTCCTATTGCATCTGAAAGCAGAAACTCGCCCGATTACAACGGTACGAGCATTTTTGTCCTAGGCCATAGTAGTTATTGGTGTCGAGTATCAGACTTGCGAAAATTGTGATGGTTTCTCAACCATTCCTTAACTTCAAACTCCCATATCTCGCGAACGGATTGACGAACTCGAGAAATTCCTGTTGCATCTGAAATCAGAAACTCGCCCGATTTCAAGGGTATGTGCATTTTTGCCCTAGGCTATAGTAGTTATTGGTTTCGAGTATCAGACTTGCCAAAATTTTGATGGTTTCTCAAGCATTCCTTAACTTCAATCTCTCATATCTCGCGAACGCATTGACGAGCTCGAGAGATTCCTATTGTGACTGAAAGTAGAAACTCGCCCGATTACAATGGTGTGTGTACTTTTCGCCTAGGCCATTGTAGTTATTGGTTTCGAGTATCACACTTGCGAAAATTTTGATGGTTTCTCAACCATTCCTTAACTTCAAACTCCCATATCTCGCGAATGGATTGACGAACTCGAGAAATTCCTGTTGCATCTGAAAGCAGAAACTCGCCCGATTACAGTGGTGTGAGTACTTTATCCCAGGCCATTCCAGTTATTGGTTTCGAGTATCAGACCAGCGAAAATTTTGTGGTTTCTCAACCATTCCTTAACTTCAAACTCCCATATCTCGCGCACGGATTGACGAACTCGAGAAATTCCTGTTGCATCTGAAAGCGGAAACTCGCCCGATTACAAAGGTATGTGTATTTTTCCCCGAAGCCATTGTAGTTATTGGTTTCGAGTATCAGACTTGCGAAAATTTTGAGGGTTTCTCAACCATTCCTTAACTTCAAACTCCCATATCTCGCGAACGGAATAACGAACTCGAGAAATTCCTGTTGCATCTGAAAGTAGAAACTCGCACGATTACAAGGGTGTGTGTATTTTTCCCCTTGCCATTCCAGTTATTGGTTTCGCGTATCAGACCAGCGAAAATTTTGATGGTTTCTCAACCATTCCTTAACTTCAAACTCCCATATCTCGCGAATGGATTGACGAACTCGAGAAATTCCTGTTGCATCTGAAAGTGGAAACTCGCCCGATTACAAAGGTATGTGTATTTTTCCCCTAGGCCTTCGTAGTTATTGGTTTCGAGTATCAGAATTGCGAGAATTTTGATGGTTTCTCAACCATTCCTTAACTTCAAACTCCCATATCTCGCGAACGGAATGACGAACTCGAGAAATTCCTGTTGCATCTGAAAGTAGAAACTCGCACGATTACAAGGGTGTGTGTACTTTTCCCCTTGCCATTGCAGTTATTGGTTTCGAGTATCAGAATTGCGAAAATTTCGAGGGTTTCTCAACCATTCCTTAACTTCAAACTCCCATATCTCGCGAACGGAATAACGAACTCGAGAAATTCCTGTTGCATCTGAAAGTAGAAACTCGCCCGATTACAAGGGTGTGTGTACTTTTCCCCTTGCCATTCCAGTTATTGGTTTCGAGTATCAGACCAGCGAAAATTTTGATGGTTTCTCAACCATTCCTTAACTTCAAACTCCCATATCTCGCGAATGGATTGACGAACTCGAGAAATTCCTGTTGCATCTGAAAGTGGAAACTCGCCCGATTACAAAGGTATCTGTATTTTTCCCCTAGGCCTTTGTAGTTATTGGTTTAGAGTATCAGAATTGCGAGAATTTTGATGGTTTCTCAACCATTCCTTAACTTCAAACTCCCATATCTCGCGAACGGAATGACGAACTCGAGAAATTCCTGTTGCATCTGAAAGTAGAAACTCGCACGATTACAAGGGTGTGTGTACTTTTCCCCTTGCCATTCCAGTTATTGGTTTCGAGTATCAGAATTGCGAAAATTTCGAGGGTTTCTCAACCATTCCTTAATTTCAAACTCCCATATCTCGCGAACGGATTGACGAACTCGAGAAATTCCTGTTGCATCTGAAAGTAGAGACTCGCCCGATTAGAATAGTGTGTGTACTTTTCCCCTAGGCCATTCCAGTTATTCGTTTCGAGCATCAGAATTGCGAAAATTTCGATGGTTTCTCAACCATTCCTTAACTTCAAACTCCCATATCTCGCGAACGGAATAACGAACTCGAGAAATTCCTGTTGCATCTGAAAGTAGAAACTCGCACGATTACAAGGGTGTGTGTACTTTTCCCCTTGCCATTCCAGTTATTGGTTTCGAGTATCAGACCAGCGAAAATTTTGATGGTTTCTCAACCATTCCTTAACTTCAAACTCCCATATCTCGCGCACGGATCGACGAACTCGAGAAATTCCTGTTCCATCTGAAAGCGGAAACTCGCCCGATTACAAAGGTATGTGTATTTTTCCCCTAAGCCATTGTAGTTATTGGTTTCTAGTATCAGACTTGCGAAAATTTTGAGGGTTTCTCAACCATTCCATAACTTCAAACTCCCATATCTCGCGAACGGATTGACGAACTCGAGAAATTCCTGTTGCATCTGAAAGTAGAGACTCGCCCGATTAGAATGGTGTGTGTACTTTTCCCCTAGGCCATTCCAGTTATTCGTTTCTAGCATCAGAATTGCGAAAATTTCGATGGTTTCTCAACCATTCCTTAACTTCAAACTCCCATATCTCGCG
Organism: Ptiloglossa arizonensis; assembly: GCF_051014685.1. NCBI lineage: Eukaryota > Metazoa > Arthropoda > Insecta > Hymenoptera > Colletidae > Ptiloglossa > Ptiloglossa arizonensis. Next base: position 781,724 of record NW_027478524.1, on the reverse strand, counting down.
AACGGATTGACGAACTCGAGAAATTCCTGTGGCATCTGAAAGTGGAAACTCGCCCGATTGCAAAGGTATGTGTATTTTTCCCCTTGCCATTCCAGTTATTGGTTTCTAGTATCAGACTTTCGAATGTTTTGATGGTTTCTCAACCATACCTTAACTTCAAGCTGCCATATCTCGAGAACGTGTTGACGAACTCGAGAAATTGCTGTTGCATGTGAAAGTAGATACTCGCCCGATTACAACGGTATGTGTATTTTTCCCCTAGGCCTTTGTAGTTATTGGTTTCGAGTATCAGACTTGCGAAAACTTTGATGGTTTCTCAACCATTCCTTAACTTCAAGCTCCCATATCTCGCGAACGGATTGACGAACTTGAGCATTTCCTATTGCATCTGAAAGCAGAAACTCGCCCGATTACAACGGTACGAGTATTTTTGTCCTAGGCCATAGAAGTTATTGGTGTCGAGTATCAGACTTGCGAAAATTGTGATGGTTTCTCAACCATTCCTTAACTTCAAACTCCCATATCTCGCGAACGGATTGACGAACTCGAGAAATTCCTGTTGCATCTGAAATCAGAAACTCGCCCGATTTCAAGGGTATGTGCATTTTTGCCCTAGGCTATAGTAGTTATTGGTTTCCAGTATCAGACTTGCCAAAATTTTGATGGTTTCTCAAGCATTCCTTAACTTCAAACTCCCATATCTTGCGAACGGATTGACGAACACGAGAAATTCCTGTTGCATCTGAAAGTAGAAACCCGCCCGATTTCAATGGTTCGTGTACTTTTCCCCTAGGCCATTCCAGTTATTCGTTTCTAGCATCAGAATTGCGTAAATTTTGATGGTTTCTCAACCATTCCTTAACTTCAAACTCCCATATCTCGCGAACGGAATGACGAACTCGAGAAATTCTTGTTGCATCTGAAAGTAGAAACTCGCCCGATTACAAAGGTATGTGCATTTTTCCCCTATGCCTTTGTAGTTATTGATTTCGAGTATCAGACTTGCGAAAATTTTGATGGTTTCTCAATCATTCCTTAACTTCAAACCCCCATATCTCGCGCACGAATTTACGAGAACGATAAATTCCTGTTGCATCTGAATGTAGAAACTCGCACGATTACAAGGGTGTGTGTACTTTTCCCCTTGCCATTCCAGTTATTGGTTTCGCGTATCAGACCAGCGAAAATTTTGATGGTTTCTCAACCATTCCTTAACTTCAAACTCCCATATCTCGCGAATGGATTGACGAACTCGAGAAATTCCTGTTGCATCTGAAAGCAGAAACTCGCCCGATTACAATGGTGTGAGTACTTTATCCCAGGCCATTCCAGTTATTGGTTTCGAGTATCAGACCAGCGAAAATTTTGTGGTTTCTCAACCATTCCTTAACTTCAAACTCCCATATCTCGCGCACGGATTGACGAACTCGAGAAATTCCTGTTGCATCTGAAAGCGGAAACTCGCCCGATTACAAAGGTATGTGTATTTTTCCCCGAAGCCATTGTAGTTATTGGTTTCGAGAATCAGACTTGCGAAAATTTTGAGGGTTTCTCAACCATTCCTTAACTTCAAACTCCCATATCTCGCGAACGGAATAACGAACTCGAGAAATTCCTGTTGCATCTGAAAGTAGAAACTCGCCCGATTACAGTGGTGTGAGTACTTTATCCCAGGCCATTCCAGTTATTGGTTTCGAGTATCAGACCAGCGAAAATTTTGTGGTTTCTCAACCATTCCTTAACTTCAAACTCCCATATCTCGCGCACGGATTGACGAACTCGAGAAATTCCTGTTGCATCTGAAAGCGGAAACTCGCCCGATTACAAAGGTATGTGTATTTTTCCCCGAAGCCATTGTAGTTATTGGTTTCGAGAATCAGACTTGCGAAAATTTTGAGGGTTTCTCAACCATTCCTTAACTTCAAACTCCCATATCTCGCGAACGGAATAACGAACTCGAGAAATTCCTGTTGCATCTGAAAGTAGAAACTCGCACGATTACAAGGGTGTGTGTATTTTTCCCCTTGCCATTCCAGTTATTGGTTTCGCGTATCAGACCAGCGAAAATTTTGATGGTTTCTCAACCATTCCTTAACTTCAAACTCCCATATCTCGCGAATGGATTGACGAACTCGAGAAATTCCTGTTGCATCTGAAAGTGGAAACTCGCCCGATTACAAAGGTATGTGTATTTTTCCCCTAGGCCTTCGTAGTTATTGGTTTCGAGTATCAGAATTGCGAGAATTTTGATGGTTTCTCAACCATTCCTTAACTTCAAACTCCCATATCTCGCGAACGGAATGACGAACTCGAGAAATTCCTGTTGCATCTGAAAGTAGAAACTCGCACGATTACAAGGGTGTGTGTACTTTTCCCCTTGCCATTGCAGTTATTGGTTTCGAGTATCAGAATTGCGAAAATTTCGAGGGTTTCTCAACCATTCCTTAACTTCAAACTCCCATATCTCGCGAACGGAATAACGAACTCGAGAAATTCCTGTTGCATCTGAAAGTAGAAACTCGCCCGATTACAAGGGTGTGTGTACTTTTCCCCTTGCCATTCCAGTTATTGGTTTCGAGTATCAGACCAGCGAAAATTTTGATGGTTTCTCAACCATTCCTTAACTTCAAACTCCCATATCTCGCGAATGGATTGACGAACTCGAGAAATTCCTGTTGCATCTGAAAGTGGAAACTCGCCCGATTACAAAGGTATCTGTATTTTTCCCCTAGGCCTTTGTAGTTATTGGTTTAGAGTATCAGAATTGCGAGAATTTTGATGGTTTCTCAACCATTCCTTACCTTCAAACTCCCATATCTCGCGAACGGAATGACGAACTCGAGAAATTCCTGTTGCATCTGAAAGTAGAAACTCGCACGATTACAAGGGTGTGTGTACTTTTCCCCTTGCCATTCCAGTTATTGGTTTCGAGTATCAGAATTGCGAAAATTTCGAGGGTTTCTCAACCATTCCTTAATTTCAAACTCCCATATCTCGCGAACGGATTGACGAACTCGAGAAATTCCTGTTGCATCTGAAAGTAGAGACTCGCCCGATTAGAATAGTGTGTGTACTTTTCCCCTAGGCCATTCCAGTTATTCGTTTCGAGCATCAGAATTGCGAAAATTTCGATGGTTTCTCAACCATTCCTTAACTTCAAACTCCCATATCTCGCGAACGGAATAACGAACTCGAGAAATTCCTGTTGCATCTGAAAGTAGAAACTCGCACGATTACAAGGGTGTGTGTACTTTTCCCCTTGCCATTCCAGTTATTGGTTTCGAGTATCAGACCAGCGAAAATTTTGATGGTTTCTCAACCATTCCTTAACTTCAAACTCCCATATCTCGCGCACGGATCGACGAACTCGAGAAATTCCTGTTCCATCTGAAAGCGGAAACTCGCCCGATTACAAAGGTATGTGTATTTTCCCCCTAAGCCATTGTAGTTATTGGTTTCTAGTATCAGACTTGCGAAAATTTTGAGGGTTTCTCAACCATTCCATAACTTCAAACTCCCATATCTCGCGAACGGATTGACGAACTCGAGAAATTCCTGTTGCATCTGAAAGTAGAGACTCGCCCGATTAGAATGGTGTGTGTACTTTTCCCCTAGGCCATTCCAGTTATTCGTTTCTAGCATCAGAATTGCGAAAATTTCGATGGTTTCTCAACCATTCCTTAACTTCAAACTCCCATATCTCGCGAACGGATTGACGAACTCGAGAAATTCGTGTGGCATCTGAAAGTGGAAACTCGCCCGATTGCAAAGGTATGTGTATTTTTCCCCTTGCCATTCCAGTTATTGGTTTCTAGTATCAGACTTTCGAATGTTTTGATGGTTTCTCAACCATACCTTAACTTCAAGCTGCCATATCTCGAGAACGTGTTGACGAACTCGAGAAATTGCTGTTGCATGTGAAAGTAGATACTCGCCCGATTACAACGGTATGTGTATTTTTCCCCTAGGCCTTTGTAGTTATTGGTTTCGAGTATCAGACTTGCGAAAACTTTGATGGTTTCTCAACCATTCCTTAACTTCAAACTCCCATATCTCGCGAACGGATTGACGAACTTGAGCATTTCCTATTGCATCTGAAAGCAGAAACTCGCCCGATTACAACGGTACGAGTATTTTTGTCCTAGGCCATAGAAGTTATTGGTGTCGAGTATCAGACTTGCGAAAATTGTGATGGTTTCTCAACCATTCCTTAACTTCAAACTCCCATATCTCGCGAACGGATTGACGAACTCGAGAAATTCCTGTTGCATCTGAAATCAGAAACTCGCCCGATTTCAAGGGTATGTGCATTTTTGCCCTAGGCTATAGTAGTTATTGGTTTCGAGTATCAGACTTGCCAAAATTTTGATGGTTTCTCAAGCATTCCTTAACTTCAAACTCCCATATCTTGCGAACGGATTGACGAACACGAGAAATTCCTGTTGCATCTGAAAGTAGAAACCCGCCCGATTTCAATGGTTCGTGTACTTTTCCCCTAGGCCATTCCAGTTATTCGTTTCTAGCATCAGAATTGCGTAAATTTTGATGGTTTCTCAACCATTCCTTAACTTCAAACTCCCATATCTCGCGAACGGAATGACGAACTCGAGAAATTCTTGTTGCATCTGAAAGTAGAAACTCGCCCGATTACAAAGGTATGTGCATTTTTCCCCTATGCCTTTGTAGTTATTGATTTCGAGTATCAGACTTGCGAAAATTTTGATGGTTTCTCAATCATTCCTTAACTTCAAACCCCCATATCTCGCGCACGAATTTACGAGCACGATAAATTCCTGTTGCATCTGAATGTAGAAACTCGCACGATTACAAGGGTGTGTGTACTTTTCCCCTTGCCATTCCAGTTATTGGTTTCGCGTATCAGACCAGCGAAAATTTTGATGGTTTCTCAACCATTCCTTAACTTCAAACTCCCATATCTCGCGAATGGATTGACGAACTCGAGAAATTCCTGTTGCATCTGAAAGCAGAAACTCGCCCGATTACAATGGTGTGTGTACTTTACCCCCAGGCCATTCCAGTTATTGGTTTCGAGTATCAGACCAGCGAAAATTTTGATGGTTTCTCAACCATTCCTTAACTTCAAACTCCCATATCTCGCGCACGGAATGACGAACTCGGGAAATTCCTGTTGTATCTGAAAGTGGAAACTCGCCCGGTTACAAAGGTATGTGCATTTTTCCCCTAGGCCTTTGTAGTTATTGGTTTCGAGTATCTGACTTGCGAAAATTTTGAGGGTTTCTCAACCAATCCTTAACTTCAAACTCCCATATCTCGCGAACGGATTGACGAACTCGAGAATTTCCTATTGCATCTGAAAGCAGAAACTCGCCCGATTACAACGGTATGTGTATTTTTCCCCTAGGCCATTGTAGTTATTGGTTTCTAGCATCAGAATTGCGAAAATTTTGATGGTCTCTCAGCCATTCCTTAAGCTCAAACTCACATATCTCGCGAACGGAATGTCGAACTCGAGAAATTCCTGTTGCATCTGAAAATAGAAACTCGCCCGATTACAAAGATATATGTGTTTTTCCCCTAGGCCTTTGCAGTTATTGGTTTCGAGTATCAGACTTGCGAAAATTTTGAGGGTTTCTCAACCATTCCTTGACTTCAAACTCCCATATCTCGCGAACGGATTGACGTACTCGAGAATTTCCTGTTGCATCTGAAAGCAGAAACTCGCCCGATTACAATGGTGTGTGTACTTTACCCCCAGGCCATTCCAGTTATTGATTTCGAGTATCAGACCAGCGAAAATTTTGATGGTTTCTCAACCATTCCTTAACTTCAAACTCCCATATCTCGCGCACGGAATGACGAACTCGGGAAATTCCTGTTGTATCTGAAAGTGGAAACTCGCCCGGTTACAAAGGTATGTGCATTTTTCCCCTAGGCCTTTGTAGTTATTGGTTTCGAGTATCTGACTTGCGAAAATTTTGAGGGTTTCTCAACCAATCCTTAACTTCAAACTCCCATATCTCGCGAACGGATTGACGAACTCGAGAATTTCCTATTGCATCTGAAAGCAGAAACTCGCCCGATTACAACGGTATGTGTATTTTTCCCCTAGGCCATTGTAGTTATTGGTTTCTAGCATCAGAATTGCGAAAATTTTGATGGTCTCTCAGCCATTCCTTAAGCTCAAACTCACATATCTCGCGAACGGAATGTCGAACTCGAGAAATTCCTGTTGCATCTGAAAATAGAAACTCGCCCGATTACAAAGATATATGTGTTTTTCCCCTAGGCCTTTGCAGTTATTGGTTTCGAGTATCAGACTTGCGAAAATTTTGAGGGTTTCTCAACCATTCCTTGACTTCAAACTCCCATATCTCGCGAACGGATTGACGTACTCGAGAATTTCCTGTTGCATCTGAAAGCAGAAACTCGCCCGATTACAAAGATATGTGTGTTTTTCCCCTAGGCCATTGCAGTTATTGGTTTCGAGTATCAGACTTGCGAAAATTTTGAGGGTTTCTCAACCATTCCTTAACTTCAAACTCCCATATCTCGCGAACGGATTGACGAACTCGAGAAATTCCTGTTGCATCTGAAAGTAGAGACTCGCCCGATTAGAATGGTGTGTGTACTTTTCCCCTAGGCCATTCCAGTCATTCGTTTCTAGCATCAGAATTGCGAAAATTTCGATGGTTTCTCAACCATTCCTTTACTTCAAACTCCCATATCTCGCGAACGGATTGACGAACTCGAGAAATTCCTGTTGCATCTGAAAGTGGAAACTCGCCCGATTACAAAGGTATGTGTATTTTTCCCCTAGGCCTTTGTAGTTATTGGTTTCGAGTATCAGACTTGCGAAAACTTTGATGGTTTCTCAACCATTCCTTAACTTCAAACTCCCATATCTCGCGAACGGATTGACGAACTTGAGCATTTCCTATTGCATCTGAAAGCAGAAACTCGCCCGATTACAACGGTACGAGCATTTTTGTCCTAGGCCATAGTAGTTATTGGTGTCGAGTATCAGACTTGCGAAAATTGTGATGGTTTCTCAACCATTCCTTAACTTCAAACTCCCATATCTCGCGAACGGATTGACGAACTCGAGAAATTCCTGTTGCATCTGAAATCAGAAACTCGCCCGATTTCAAGGGTATGTGCATTTTTGCCCTAGGCTATAGTAGTTATTGGTTTCGAGTATCAGACTTGCCAAAATTTTGATGGTTTCTCAAGCATTCCTTAACTTCAATCTCTCATATCTCGCGAACGCATTGACGAGCTCGAGAGATTCCTATTGTGACTGAAAGTAGAAACTCGCCCGATTACAATGGTGTGTGTACTTTTCGCCTAGGCCATTGTAGTTATTGGTTTCGAGTATCACACTTGCGAAAATTTTGATGGTTTCTCAACCATTCCTTAACTTCAAACTCCCATATCTCGCGAATGGATTGACGAACTCGAGAAATTCCTGTTGCATCTGAAAGCAGAAACTCGCCCGATTACAGTGGTGTGAGTACTTTATCCCAGGCCATTCCAGTTATTGGTTTCGAGTATCAGACCAGCGAAAATTTTGTGGTTTCTCAACCATTCCTTAACTTCAAACTCCCATATCTCGCGCACGGATTGACGAACTCGAGAAATTCCTGTTGCATCTGAAAGCGGAAACTCGCCCGATTACAAAGGTATGTGTATTTTTCCCCGAAGCCATTGTAGTTATTGGTTTCGAGTATCAGACTTGCGAAAATTTTGAGGGTTTCTCAACCATTCCTTAACTTCAAACTCCCATATCTCGCGAACGGAATAACGAACTCGAGAAATTCCTGTTGCATCTGAAAGTAGAAACTCGCACGATTACAAGGGTGTGTGTATTTTTCCCCTTGCCATTCCAGTTATTGGTTTCGCGTATCAGACCAGCGAAAATTTTGATGGTTTCTCAACCATTCCTTAACTTCAAACTCCCATATCTCGCGAATGGATTGACGAACTCGAGAAATTCCTGTTGCATCTGAAAGTGGAAACTCGCCCGATTACAAAGGTATGTGTATTTTTCCCCTAGGCCTTCGTAGTTATTGGTTTCGAGTATCAGAATTGCGAGAATTTTGATGGTTTCTCAACCATTCCTTAACTTCAAACTCCCATATCTCGCGAACGGAATGACGAACTCGAGAAATTCCTGTTGCATCTGAAAGTAGAAACTCGCACGATTACAAGGGTGTGTGTACTTTTCCCCTTGCCATTGCAGTTATTGGTTTCGAGTATCAGAATTGCGAAAATTTCGAGGGTTTCTCAACCATTCCTTAACTTCAAACTCCCATATCTCGCGAACGGAATAACGAACTCGAGAAATTCCTGTTGCATCTGAAAGTAGAAACTCGCCCGATTACAAGGGTGTGTGTACTTTTCCCCTTGCCATTCCAGTTATTGGTTTCGAGTATCAGACCAGCGAAAATTTTGATGGTTTCTCAACCATTCCTTAACTTCAAACTCCCATATCTCGCGAATGGATTGACGAACTCGAGAAATTCCTGTTGCATCTGAAAGTGGAAACTCGCCCGATTACAAAGGTATCTGTATTTTTCCCCTAGGCCTTTGTAGTTATTGGTTTAGAGTATCAGAATTGCGAGAATTTTGATGGTTTCTCAACCATTCCTTAACTTCAAACTCCCATATCTCGCGAACGGAATGACGAACTCGAGAAATTCCTGTTGCATCTGAAAGTAGAAACTCGCACGATTACAAGGGTGTGTGTACTTTTCCCCTTGCCATTCCAGTTATTGGTTTCGAGTATCAGAATTGCGAAAATTTCGAGGGTTTCTCAACCATTCCTTAATTTCAAACTCCCATATCTCGCGAACGGATTGACGAACTCGAGAAATTCCTGTTGCATCTGAAAGTAGAGACTCGCCCGATTAGAATAGTGTGTGTACTTTTCCCCTAGGCCATTCCAGTTATTCGTTTCGAGCATCAGAATTGCGAAAATTTCGATGGTTTCTCAACCATTCCTTAACTTCAAACTCCCATATCTCGCGAACGGAATAACGAACTCGAGAAATTCCTGTTGCATCTGAAAGTAGAAACTCGCACGATTACAAGGGTGTGTGTACTTTTCCCCTTGCCATTCCAGTTATTGGTTTCGAGTATCAGACCAGCGAAAATTTTGATGGTTTCTCAACCATTCCTTAACTTCAAACTCCCATATCTCGCGCACGGATCGACGAACTCGAGAAATTCCTGTTCCATCTGAAAGCGGAAACTCGCCCGATTACAAAGGTATGTGTATTTTTCCCCTAAGCCATTGTAGTTATTGGTTTCTAGTATCAGACTTGCGAAAATTTTGAGGGTTTCTCAACCATTCCATAACTTCAAACTCCCATATCTCGCGAACGGATTGACGAACTCGAGAAATTCCTGTTGCATCTGAAAGTAGAGACTCGCCCGATTAGAATGGTGTGTGTACTTTTCCCCTAGGCCATTCCAGTTATTCGTTTCTAGCATCAGAATTGCGAAAATTTCGATGGTTTCTCAACCATTCCTTAACTTCAAACTCCCATATCTCGCGAACGGATTGACGAACTCGAGAAATTCCTGTGGCATCTGAAAGTGGAAACTCGCCCGATTGCAAAGGTATGTGTATTTTTCCCCTTGCCATTCCAGTTATTGGTTTCTAGTATCAGACTTTCGAATGTTTTGATGGTTTCTCAACCATACCTTAACTTCAAGCTGCCATATCTCGAGAACGTGTTGACGAACTCGAGAAATTGCTGTTGCATGTGAAAGTAGATACTCGCCCGATTACAACGGTATGTGTATTTTTCCCCTAGGCCTTTGTAGTTATTGGTTTCGAGTATCAGACTTGCGAAAACTTTGATGGTTTCTCAACCATTCCTTAACTTCAAACTCCCATATCTCGCGAACGGATTGACGAACTTGAGCATTTCCTATTGCATCTGAAAGCAGAAACTCGCCCGATTACAACGGTACGAGTATTTTTGTCCTAGGCCATAGAAGTTATTGGTGTCGAGTATCAGACTTGCGAAAATTGTGATGGTTTCTCAACCATTCCTTAACTTCAAACTCCCATATCTCGCGAACGGATTGACGAACTCGAGAAATTCCTGTTGCATCTGAAATCAGAAACTCGCCCGATTTCAAGGGTATGTGCATTTTTGCCCTAGGCTATAGTAGTTATTGGTTTCCAGTATCAGACTTGCCAAAATTTTGATGGTTTCTCAAGCATTCCTTAACTTCAAACTCCCATATCTTGCGAACGGATTGACGAACACGAGAAATTCCTGTTGCATCTGAAAGTAGAAACCCGCCCGATTTCAATGGTTCGTGTACTTTTCCCCTAGGCCATTCCAGTTATTCGTTTCTAGCATCAGAATTGCGTAAATTTTGATGGTTTCTCAACCATTCCTTAACTTCAAACTCCCATATCTCGCGAACGGAATGACGAACTCGAGAAATTCTTGTTGCATCTGAAAGTAGAAACTCGCCCGATTACAAAGGTATGTGCATTTTTCCCCTATGCCTTTGTAGTTATTGATTTCGAGTATCAGACTTGCGAAAATTTTGATGGTTTCTCAATCATTCCTTAACTTCAAACCCCCATATCTCGCGCACGAATTTACGAGAACGATAAATTCCTGTTGCATCTGAATGTAGAAACTCGCACGATTACAAGGGTGTGTGTACTTTTCCCCTTGCCATTCCAGTTATTGGTTTCGCGTATCAGACCAGCGAAAATTTTGATGGTTTCTCAACCATTCCTTAACTTCAAACTCCCATATCTCGCGAATGGATTGACGAACTCGAGAAATTCCTGTTGCATCTGAAAGCAGAAACTCGCCCGATTACAGTGGTGTGAGTACTTTATCCCAGGCCATTCCAGTTATTGGTTTCGAGTATCAGACCAGCGAAAATTTTGTGGTTTCTCAACCATTCCTTAACTTCAAACTCCCATATCTCGCGCACGGATTGACGAACTCGAGAAATTCCTGTTGCATCTGAAAGCGGAAACTCGCCCGATTACAAAGGTATGTGTATTTTTCCCCGAAGCCATTGTAGTTATTGGTTTCGAGAATCAGACTTGCGAAAATTTTGAGGGTTTCTCAACCATTCCTTAACTTCAAACTCCCATATCTCGCGAACGGAATAACGAACTCGAGAAATTCCTGTTGCATCTGAAAGTAGAAACTCGCCCGATTACAGTGGTGTGAGTACTTTATCCCAGGCCATTCCAGTTATTGGTTTCGAGTATCAGACCAGCGAAAATTTTGTGGTTTCTCAACCATTCCTTAACTTCAAACTCCCATATCTCGCGCACGGATTGACGAACTCGAGAAATTCCTGTTGCATCTGAAAGCGGAAACTCGCCCGATTACAAAGGTATGTGTATTTTTCCCCGAAGCCATTGTAGTTATTGGTTTCGAGAATCAGACTTGCGAAAATTTTGAGGGTTTCTCAACCATTCCTTAACTTCAAACTCCCATATCTCGCGAACGGAATAACGAACTCGAGAAATTCCTGTTGCATCTGAAAGTAGAAACTCGCACGATTACAAGGGTGTGTGTATTTTTCCCCTTGCCATTCCAGTTATTGGTTTCGCGTATCAGACCAGCGAAAATTTTGATGGTTTCTCAACCATTCCTTAACTTCAAACTCCCATATCTCGCGAATGGATTGACGAACTCGAGAAATTCCTGTTGCATCTGAAAGTGGAAACTCGCCCGATTACAAAGGTATGTGTATTTTTCCCCTAGGCCTTCGTAGTTATTGGTTTCGAGTATCAGAATTGCGAGAATTTTGATGGTTTCTCAACCATTCCTTAACTTCAAACTCCCATATCTCGCGAACGGAATGACGAACTCGAGAAATTCCTGTTGCATCTGAAAGTAGAAACTCGCACGATTACAAGGGTGTGTGTACTTTTCCCCTTGCCATTGCAGTTATTGGTTTCGAGTATCAGAATTGCGAAAATTTCGAGGGTTTCTCAACCATTCCTTAACTTCAAACTCCCATATCTCGCGAACGGAATAACGAACTCGAGAAATTCCTGTTGCATCTGAAAGTAGAAACTCGCCCGATTACAAGGGTGTGTGTACTTTTCCCCTTGCCATTCCAGTTATTGGTTTCGAGTATCAGACCAGCGAAAATTTTGATGGTTTCTCAACCATTCCTTAACTTCAAACTCCCATATCTCGCGAATGGATTGACGAACTCGAGAAATTCCTGTTGCATCTGAAAGTGGAAACTCGCCCGATTACAAAGGTATCTGTATTTTTCCCCTAGGCCTTTGTAGTTATTGGTTTAGAGTATCAGAATTGCGAGAATTTTGATGGTTTCTCAACCATTCCTTAACTTCAAACTCCCATATCTCGCGAACGGAATGACGAACTCGAGAAATTCCTGTTGCATCTGAAAGTAGAAACTCGCACGATTACAAGGGTGTGTGTACTTTTCCCCTTGCCATTCCAGTTATTGGTTTCGAGTATCAGAATTGCGAAAATTTCGAGGGTTTCTCAACCATTCCTTAATTTCAAACTCCCATATCTCGCGAACGGATTGACGAACTCGAGAAATTCCTGTTGCATCTGAAAGTAGAGACTCGCCCGATTAGAATAGTGTGTGTACTTTTCCCCTAGGCCATTCCAGTTATTCGTTTCGAGCATCAGAATTGCGAAAATTTCGATGGTTTCTCAACCATTCCTTAACTTCAAACTCCCATATCTCGCGAACGGAATAACGAACTCGAGAAATTCCTGTTGCATCTGAAAGTAGAAACTCGCACGATTACAAGGGTGTGTGTACTTTTCCCCTTGCCATTCCAGTTATTGGTTTCGAGTATCAGACCAGCGAAAATTTTGATGGTTTCTCAACCATTCCTTAACTTCAAACTCCCATATCTCGCGCACGGATCGACGAACTCGAGAAATTCCTGTTCCATCTGAAAGCGGAAACTCGCCCGATTACAAAGGTATGTGTATTTTTCCCCTAAGCCATTGTAGTTATTGGTTTCTAGTATCAGACTTGCGAAAATTTTGAGGGTTTCTCAACCATTCCATAACTTCAAACTCCCATATCTCGCGAACGGATTGACGAACTCGAGAAATTCCTGTTGCATCTGAAAGTAGAGACTCGCCCGATTAGAATGGTGTGTGTACTTTTCCCCTAGGCCATTCCAGTTATTCGTTTCTAGCATCAGAATTGCGAAAATTTCGATGGTTTCTCAACCATTCCTTAACTTCAAACTCCCATATCTCGCGAACGGATTGACGAACTCGAGAAATTCGTGTGGCATCTGAAAGTGGAAACTCGCCCGATTGCAAAGGTATGTGTATTTTTCCCCTTGCCATTCCAGTTATTGGTTTCTAGTATCAGACTTTCGAATGTTTTGATGGTTTCTCAACCATACCTTAACTTCAAGCTGCCATATCTCGAGAACGTGTTGACGAACTCGAGAAATTGCTGTTGCATGTGAAAGTAGATACTCGCCCGATTACAACGGTATGTGTATTTTTCCCCTAGGCCTTTGTAGTTATTGGTTTCGAGTATCAGACTTGCGAAAACTTTGATGGTTTCTCAACCATTCCTTAACTTCAAACTCCCATATCTCGCGAACGGATTGACGAACTTGAGCATTTCCTATTGCATCTGAAAGCAGAAACTCGCCCGATTACAACGGTACGAGTATTTTTGTCCTAGGCCATAGAAGTTATTGGTGTCGAGTATCAGACTTGCGAAAATTGTGATGGTTTCTCAACCATTCCTTAACTTCAAACTCCCATATCTCGCGAACGGATTGACGAACTCGAGAAATTCCTGTTGCATCTGAAATCAGAAACTCGCCCGATTTCAAGGGTATGTGCATTTTTGCCCTAGGCTATAGTAGTTATTGGTTTCGAGTATCAGACTTGCCAAAATTTTGATGGTTTCTCAAGCATTCCTTAACTTCAAACTCCCATATCTTGCGAACGGATTGACGAACACGAGAAATTCCTGTTGCATCTGAAAGTAGAAACCCGCCCGATTTCAATGGTTCGTGTACTTTTCCCCTAGGCCATTCCAGTTATTCGTTTCTAGCATCAGAATTGCGTAAATTTTGATGGTTTCTCAACCATTCCTTAACTTCAAACTCCCATATCTCGCGAACGGAATGACGAACTCGAGAAATTCTTGTTGCATCTGAAAGTAGAAACTCGCCCGATTACAAAGGTATGTGCATTTTTCCCCTATGCCTTTGTAGTTATTGATTTCGAGTATCAGACTTGCGAAAATTTTGATGGTTTCTCAATCATTCCTTAACTTCAAACCCCCATATCTCGCGCACGAATTTACGAGCACGATAAATTCCTGTTGCATCTGAATGTAGAAACTCGCACGATTACAAGGGTGTGTGTACTTTTCCCCTTGCCATTCCAGTTATTGGTTTCGCGTATCAGACCAGCGAAAATTTTGATGGTTTCTCAACCATTCCTTAACTTCAAACTCCCATATCTCGCGAATGGATTGACGAACTCGAGAAATTCCTGTTGCATCTGAAAGCAGAAACTCGCCCGATTACAATGGTGTGTGTACTTTACCCCCAGGCCATTCCAGTTATTGGTTTCGAGTATCAGACCAGCGAAAATTTTGATGGATTCTCAACCATTCCTTAACTTCAAACTCCCATATCTCGCGCACGGAATGACGAACTCGGGAAATTCCTGTTGTATCTGAAAGTGGAAACTCGCCCGGTTACAAAGGTATGTGCATTTTTCCCCTAGGCCTTTGTAGTTATTGGTTTCGAGTATCTGACTTGCGAAAATTTTGAGGGTTTCTCAACCAATCCTTAACTTCAAACTCCCATATCTCGCGAACGGATTGACGAACTCGAGAATTTCCTATTGCATCTGAAAGCAGAAACTCGCCCGATTACAACGGTATGTGTATTTTTCCCCTAGGCCATTGTAGTTATTGGTTTCTAGCATCAGAATTGCGAAAATTTTGATGGTCTCTCAGCCATTCCTTAAGCTCAAACTCACATATCTCGCGAACGGAATGTCGAACTCGAGAAATTCCTGTTGCATCTGAAAATAGAAACTCGCCCGATTACAAAGATATATGTGTTTTTCCCCTAGGCCTTTGCAGTTATTGGTTTCGAGTATCAGACTTGCGAAAATTTTGAGGGTTTCTCAACCATTCCTTGACTTCAAACTCCCATATCTCGCGAACGGATTGACGTACTCGAGAATTTCCTGTTGCATCTGAAAGCAGAAACTCGCCCGATTACAATGGTGTGTGTACTTTACCCCCAGGCCATTCCAGTTATTGATTTCGAGTATCAGACCAGCGAAAATTTTGATGGTTTCTCAACCATTCCTTAACTTCAAACTCCCATATCTCGCGCACGGAATGACGAACTCGGGAAATTCCTGTTGTATCTGAAAGTGGAAACTCGCCCGGTTACAAAGGTATGTGCATTTTTCCCCTAGGCCTTTGTAGTTATTGGTTTCGAGTATCTGACTTGCGAAAATTTTGAGGGTTTCTCAACCAATCCTTAACTTCAAACTCCCATATCTCGCGAACGGATTGACGAACTCGAGAATTTCCTATTGCATCTGAAAGCAGAAACTCGCCCGATTACAACGGTATGTGTATTTTTCCCCTAGGCCATTGTAGTTATTGGTTTCTAGCATCAGAATTGCGAAAATTTTGATGGTCTCTCAGCCATTCCTTAAGCTCAAACTCACATATCTCGCGAACGGAATGTCGAACTCGAGAAATTCCTGTTGCATCTGAAAATAGAAACTCGCCCGATTACAAAGATATATGTGTTTTTCCCCTAGGCCTTTGCAGTTATTGGTTTCGAGTATCAGACTTGCGAAAATTTTGAGGGTTTCTCAACCATTCCTTGACTTCAAACTCCCATATCTCGCGAACGGATTGACGTACTCGAGAATTTCCTGTTGCATCTGAAAGCAGAAACTCGCCCGATTACAAAGATATGTGTGTTTTTCCCCTAGGCCATTGCAGTTATTGGTTTCGAGTATCAGACTTGCGAAAATTTTGAGGGTTTCTCAACCATTCCTTAACTTCAAACTCCCATATCTCGCGAACGGATTGACGAACTCGAGAAATTCCTGTTGCATCTGAAAGTAGAGACTCGCCCGATTAGAATGGTGTGTGTACTTTTCCCCTAGGCCATTCCAGTCATTCGTTTCTAGCATCAGAATTGCGAAAATTTCGATGGTTTCTCAACCATTCCTTTACTTCAAACTCCCATATCTCGCGAACGGATTGACGAACTCGAGAAATTCCTGTTGCATCTGAAAGTGGAAACTCGCCCGATTACAAAGGTATGTGTATTTTTCCCCTAGGCCTTCGTAGTTATTGGTTTCGAGTATCAGAATTGCGAGAATTTTGATGGTTTCTCAACCATTCCTTAACTTCAAACTCCCATATCTCGCGAACGGAATGACGAACTCGAGAAATTCCTGTTGCATCTGAAAGTAGAAACTCGCACGATTACAAGGGTGTGTGTACTTTTCCCCTTGCCATTGCAGTTATTGGTTTCGAGTATCAGAATTGCGAAAATTTCGAGGGTTTCTCAACCATTCCTTAACTTCAAACTCCCATATCTCGCGAACGGAATAACGAACTCGAGAAATTCCTGTTGCATCTGAAAGTAGAAACTCGCCCGATTACAAGGGTGTGTGTACTTTTCCCCTTGCCATTCCAGTTATTGGTTTCGAGTATCAGACCAGCGAAAATTTTGATGGTTTCTCAACCATTCCTTAACTTCAAACTCCCATATCTCGCGAATGGATTGACGAACTCGAGAAATTCCTGTTGCATCTGAAAGTGGAAACTCGCCCGATTACAAAGGTATCTGTATTTTTCCCCTAGGCCTTTGTAGTTATTGGTTTAGAGTATCAGAATTGCGAGAATTTTGATGGTTTCTCAACCATTCCTTAACTTCAAACTCCCATATCTCGCGAACGGAATGACGAACTCGAGAAATTCCTGTTGCATCTGAAACTAGAAACTCGCACGATTACAAGGGTGTGTGTACTTTTCCCCTTGCCATTCCAGTTATTGGTTTCGAGTATCAGAATTGCGAAAATTTCGAGGGTTTCTCAACCATTCCTTAATTTCAAACTCCCATATCTCGCGAACGGATTGACGAACTCGAGAAATTCCTGTTGCATCTGAAAGTAGAGACTCGCCCGATTAGAATAGTGTGTGTACTTTTCCCCTAGGCCATTCCAGTTATTCGTTTCGAGCATCAGAATTGCGAAAATTTCGATGGTTTCTCAACCATTCCTTAACTTCAAACTCCCATATCTCGCGAACGGATTGACGAAATCGAGAAATTCCTGTGGCATCTGAAAGTGGATACTCGCCCGATTGCAAAGGTATGTGTATTTTTCCCCTAGGCCTTTGTAGTTATTGGTTTCTAGTATCAGACTTGCGAATGTTTTGATGGTTTCTCAACCATACCTTAACTTCAAGCTGCCATATCTCGAGAACGTGTTGACGAACTCGAGAAATTGCTGTTGCATGTGAAAGTAGATACTCGCCCGATTACAACGGTATGTGTATTTTCCCCTAGGCCTTTGTAGTTATTGGTTTCGAGTATCAGACTTGCGAAAACTTTGATGGTTTCTCAACCATTCCTTAACTTCAAACTCCCATATCTCGCGAACGGATTGACGAACTTGAGCATTTCCTATTGCATCTGAAAGCAGAAACTCGCCCGATTACAACGGTACGAGTATTTTTGTCCTAGGCCATAGAAGTTATTGGTGTCGAGTATCAGACTTGCGAAAATTGTGATGGTTTCTCAACCATTCCTTAACTTCAAACTCCCATATCTCGCGAACGGATTGACGAACTCGAGAAATTCCTGTTGCATCTGAAATCAGAAACTCGCCCGATTTCAAGGGTATGTGCATTTTTGCCCTAGGCTATAGTAGTTATTGGTTTCGAGTATCAGACTTGCCAAAATTTTGATGGTTTCTCAAGCATTCCTTAACTTCAAACTCCCATATCTTGCGAACGGATTGACGAACACGAGAAATTCCTGTTGCATCTGAAAGTAGAAACCCGCCCGATTTCAATGGTTCGTGTACTTTTCCCCTAGGCCATTCCAGTTATTCGTTTCTAGCATCAGAATTGCGTAAATTTTGATGGTTTCTCAACCATTCCTTTACTTCAAACTCCCATATCTCGCGAACGGATTGACGAACTCGAGAAATTCCTGTTGCATCTGAAAGTGGAAACTCGCCCGATTACAAAGGTATGTGTATTTTTCCCCTAGGCCTTCGTAGTTATTGGTTTCGAGTATTAGACTTGCGAGAATTTTGATGGTTTCTCAACCATTCCTTAACTTCAAACTCCCATATCTCGCGAACGGAATGACGAACTCGAGAAATTCCTGTTGCATCTGAAAGTAGAAACTCGCACGATTACAAGGGTGTGTGTACTTTTCCCCTTGCCATTCCAGTTATTGGTTTCGAGTATCAGAATTGCGAAAATTTCGAGGGTTTCTCAACCATTCCTTAATTTCAAGCTCCCATATCTCGCGAACGGATTGACGAACTCGAGAAATTCCTGTTGCATCTGAAAGTAGAGACTCGCCCGACTAGAATAGTGTGTGTACTTTTCCCCTAGGCCATTCCAGTTATTCGTTTCGAGCATCAGAATTGCGAAAATTTCGATGGTTTCTCAACCATTCCTTAACTTCAAACTCCCATATCTCGCGAACGGAATAACGAACTCGAGAAATTCCTGTTGCATCTGAAAGTAGAAACTCGCACGATTACAAGGGTGTGTGTACTTTTCCCCTTGCCATTCCAGTTATTGGTTTCGAGTATCAGACCAGCGAAAATTTTGATGGTTTCTCAACCATTCCTTAACTTCAAACTCCCATATCTCGCGCACGGATCGACGAACTCGAGAAATTCCTGTTCCATCTGAAAGCGGAAACTCGCCCGATTACAAAGGTATGTGTATTTTTCCCCTAAGCCATTGTAGTTATTGGTTTCTAGTATCAGACTTGCGAAAATTTTGAGGGTTTCTCAACCATTCCATAACTTCAAACTCCCATATCTCGCGAACGGATTGACGAACTCGAGAAATTCCTGTTGCATCTGAACGTAGAGACTCGCCCGATTAGAATGGTGTGTGTACTTTTCCCCTAGGCCATTCCAGTTATTCGTTTCTAGCATCAGAATTGCGAAAATTTCGATGGTTTCTCAACCATTCCTTAACTTCAAACTCCCATATCTCGCGAACGGATTGACGAACTCGAGAAATTCCTGTGGCATCTGAAAGTGGAAACTCGCCCGATTGCAAAGGTATGTGTATTTTTCCCCTTGCCATTCCAGTTATTGGTTTCTAGTATCAGACTTGCGAATGTTTTGATGGTTTCTCAACCATACCTTAACTTCAGGCTGCCATATCTCGAGAACGTGTTGACGAACTCGAGAAATTGCTGTTGCATGTGAAAGTAGATACTCGCCCGATTACAACGGTATGTGTATTTTTCCCCTAGGCCTTTGTAGTTATTGGTTTCGAGTATCAGACTTGCGAAAACTTTGATGGTTTCTCAACCATTCCTTAACTTCAAACTCCCATATCTCGCGAACGGATTGACGAACTTGAGCATTTCCTATTGCATCTGAAAGCAGAAACTCGCCCGATTACAACGGTACGAGTATTTTTGTCCTAGGCCATAGAAGTTATTCGTGTCGAGTATCAGACTTGCGAAAATTGTGATGGTTTCTCAACCATTCCTTAACTTCAAACTCCCATATCTCGCGAACGGATTGACGAACTCGAGAAATTCCTGTTGCATCTGAAATCAGAAACTCGCCCGATTTCAAGGGTATGTGCATTTTTGCCCTAGGCTATAGTAGTTATTGGTTTCGAGTATCAGACTTGCCAAAATTTTGATGGTTTCTCAAGCATTCCTTAACTTCAAACTCCCATATCTTGCGAACGGATTGACGAACACGAGAAATTCCTGTTGCATCTGAAATTAGAAACCCGCCCGATTTCAATGGTTCGTGTACTTTTCCCCTAGGCAATTCCAGTTATTCGTTTCTAGCATCAGAATTGCGTAAATTTTGATGGTTTCTCAACCATTCCTTAACTTCAAACTCCCATATCTCGCGAACGGAATGACGAACTCGAGAAATTCTTGTTGCATCTGAAAGTAGAAACTCGCCCGATTACAAAGGTATGTGCATTTTTCCCCTATGCCTTTGTAGTTATTGATTTCGAGTATCAGACTTGCGAAAATTTTGATGGTCTCTCAATCATTCCTTAACTTCAAACCCCCATATCTCGCGCACGAATTTACGAGCACGATAAATTCCTGTTGCATCTGAATGTAGAAACTCACCCGATTACAACGGTATGTGTATTTTTGCCCAAGGCCATTCTAGTTATTGTTTTCGAGTACCAGACCTGCGAAAATTTTGATGGTTTCTCAACCATTCCTTAACTTCAATCTCTCATATCTCGCGAACGCATTGACGAGCTCGAGAGATTCCTATTGTGACTGAAAGTAGAAGCTCGCCCGATTACAATGGTGTGTGTACTTTTCGCCTAGGCCATTGTAGTTATTGGTTTCGAGTATCACACTTGCGAAAATTTTGATGGTTTCTCAACCATTCCTTAACTTCAAACTCCCATATCTCGCGAATGGATTGGCGAACTCGAGAAATTCCTGTTGCATCTGAAAGCAGAAACTCGCCCGATTACAGTGGTGTGAGTACTTTATCCCAGGCCATTCCAGTTATTGGTTTCGAGTATCAGACCAGCGAAAATTTTGTGGTTTCTCAACCATTCCTTAACTTCAAACTCCCATATCTCGCGCACGGATTGACGAACTCGAGAAATTCCTGTTGCATCTGAAAGCGGAAACTCGCCCGATTACAAAGGTATGTGTATTTTTCCCCGAAGCCATTGTAGTTATTGGTTTCGAGTATCAGACTTGCGAAAATTTTGAGGGTTTCTCAACCATTCCTTAACTTCAAACTCCCATATCTCGCGAACGGAATAACGAACTCGAGAAATTCCTGTTGCATCTGAAAGTAGAAACTCGCACGATTACAAGGGTGTGTGTACTTTTCCCCTTGCCATTCCAGTTATTGGTTTCGCGTATCAGACCAGCGAAAATTTTGATGGTTTCTCAACCATTCCTTAACTTCAAACTCCCATATCTCGCGAATGGATTGACGAACTCGAGAAATTCCTGTTGCATCTGAAAGCAGAAACTCGCCCGATTACAATGGTGTGTGTACTTTACCCCCAGGCCATTCCAGTTATTGGTTTCGAGTATCAGACCAGCGAAAATTTTGATGGTTTCTCAACCATTCCTTAACTTCAAACTCCCATATCTCGCGCACGGAATGACGAACTCGGGAAATTCCTGTTGTATCTGAAAGTGGAAACTCGCCCGGTTACAAAGGTATGTGCATTTTTCCCCTAGGCCTTTGTAGTTATTGGTTTCGAGTATCTGACTTGCGAAAATTTTGAGGGTTTCTCAACCAATCCTTAACTTCAAACTCCCATATCTCGCGAACGGATTGACGAACTCGAGAATTTCCTATTGCATCTGAAAGCAGAAACTCGCCCGATTACAACGGTATGTGTATTTTTCCCCTAGGCCATTGTAGTTATTGGTTTCTAGCATCAGAATTGCGAAAATTTTGATGGTCTCTCAGCCATTCCTTAAGCTCAAACTCACATATCTCGCGAACGGAATGTCGAACTCGAGAAATTCCTGTTGCATCTGAAAATAGAAACTCGCCCGATTACAAAGATATATGTGTTTTTCCCCTAGGCCTTTGCAGTTATTGGTTTCGAGTATCAGACTTGCGAAAATTTTGAGGGTTTCTCAACCATTCCTTGACTTCAAACTCCCATATCTCGCGAACGGATTGACGTACTCGAGAATTTCCTGTTGCATCTGAAAGCAGAAACTCGCCCGATTACAAAGATATGTGTGTTTTTCCCCTAGGCCATTGCAGTTATTGGTTTCGAGTATCAGACTTGCGAAAATTTTGAGGGTTTCTCAACCATTCCTTAACTTCAAACTCCCATATCTCGCGAACGGATTGACGAACTCGAGAAATTCCTGTTGCATCTGAAAGTAGAGACTCGCCCGATTAGAATGGTGTGTGTACTTTTCCCCTAGGCCATTCCAGTCATTCGTTTCTAGCATCAGAATTGCGAAAATTTCGATGGTTTCTCAACCATTCCTTTACTTCAAACTCCCATATCTCGCGAACGGATTGACGAACTCGAGAAATTCCTGTTGCATCTGAAAGTGGAAACTCGCCCGATTACAAAGGTATGTGTATTTTTCCCCTAGGCCTTCGTAGTTATTGGTTTCGAGTATCAGAATTGCGAGAATTTTGATGGTTTCTCAACCATTCCTTAACTTCAAACTCCCATATCTCGCGAACGGAATGACGAACTCGAGAAATTCCTGTTGCATCTGAAAGTAGAAACTCGCACGATTACAAGGGTGTGTGTACTTTTCCCCTTGCCATTGCAGTTATTGGTTTCGAGTATCAGAATTGCGAAAATTTCGAGGGTTTCTCAACCATTCCTTAACTTCAAACTCCCATATCTCGCGAACGGAATAACGAACTCGAGAAATTCCTGTTGCATCTGAAAGTAGAAACTCGCCCGATTACAAGGGTGTGTGTACTTTTCCCCTTGCCATTCCAGTTATTGGTTTCGAGTATCAGACCAGCGAAAATTTTGATGGTTTCTCAACCATTCCTTAACTTCAAACTCCCATATCTCGCGAATGGATTGACGAACTCGAGAAATTCCTGTTGCATCTGAAAGTGGAAACTCGCCCGATTACAAAGGTATCTGTATTTTTCCCCTAGGCCTTTGTAGTTATTGGTTTAGAGTATCAGAATTGCGAGAATTTTGATGGTTTCTCAACCATTCCTTAACTTCAAACTCCCATATCTCGCGAACGGAATGACGAACTCGAGAAATTCCTGTTGCATCTGAAAGTAGAAACTCGCACGATTACAAGGGTGTGTGTACTTTTCCCCTTGCCATTCCAGTTATTGGTTTCGAGTATCAGAATTGCGAAAATTTCGAGGGTTTCTCAACCATTCCTTAACTTCAAACTCCCATATCTCGCGCACGGAATGACGAACTCGAGAAATTCCTGTTGTATCTGAAAGTGGAAACTCGCTCGGTTACAAAGGTATGTGCATTTTTCCCCTAGGCCTTTGTAGTTATTGGTTTCGAGTATCTGACTTGCGAAAATTTTGATGGTTTCTCAACCATTCCTTAACTTCAAACTCCCATATCTCGCGCACGGATTGACGAACTCGAGAAATTCCTGTTGCATCTGAAAGTAGAGACTCGCCCGATTAGAATAGTGTGTGTACTTTTCCCCTAGGCCGTTGTAGTTATTCGTTTCTAGCATCAGAATTGCGACAATTTTGATGGTTTCTCAACTATTCCTTAACTTCAAACTCCCATATCTCGCGAACGGAATGACGGGCTCGAGAAATTCCTGTTGCATCTGAAAGTGGAAACTCGCCCGATTACAGAGGTATGTGCATTTCTCCTCTAGGCCTTTGTTGTTATTGGTTTCGAGTATCAGACTTGCGAAGATTTTTATGGTTTCTCAAGCATTCCTTAAAGTCAAACTCCCATATCTCGCGAACGAATTTACGAACTCGAGAAATTCCTGTTGCATCTGAAAGTGGAAACTCGCCCGATTACAAGGGTGTGTGTACTTTTTCCCTTGCCATTCCAGTTATTGGTTTCGAGTATCAGAATTGCGAAAATTTCGAGGGTTTCTCAACCATTCCTTAACTTCAAACTCCCATATCTCGCGAACGGATTGACGAACTCCAGAAATTCCTGTTGCATCTGAAAGTAGAGACTCGCCCGATTAGAATAGTGTGTGTACTTTTCCCCTAGGCCGTTGTAGTTATTCGTTTCTAGCATCAGAATTGCGACAATTTTGATGGTTTCTCAACTATTCCTTAACTTCAAACTCCCATATCTCGCGAACAGAATGACGAACTCGAGAAATTCCTGTTGCAACTGAAAGTAGAAACTCGCACGATTAGAATGGTGTGTGTACTTTTCCCCTAGGCCATTCCAGTTATTCGTTTCTAGCATCAGAATTGCGAAAATTTCGATGGTTTCTCAACCATTCCTTAACTTCAAACTCCCATATCTCGCGAACGGATTGACGAACTCGAGAAATTCCTGTTGCATCTGAAAGTGGAAACTCGCCCGATTACAATGGTATCTGTATTTTTCCCCTAGGCCTTTGTAGTTATTGGTTTAGAGTATCAGAATTGCGAGAATTTTGATGGTTTCTCAACCATTCCTTAACTTCAAACTCCCATATCTCGCGAACGGAATGACGAACTCGAGAAATTCCTGTTGCATCTGAAAGTAGAAACTCGCACGATTACAAGGGTGTGTGTACTTTTCCCCTTGCCATTCCAGTTATTGGTTTCGAGTATCAGAATTGCGAAAATTTCGAGGGTTTCTCAACCATTCCTTAACTTCAAACTCCCATATCTCGCGAACGGATTGACGAACTCGAGAAATTCCTGTTGCATCTGAAAGTAGAGACTCGCCCGATTAGAATAGTGTGTGTACTTTTCCCCTAGGCCATTCCAGTTATTCGTTTCGAGCATCAGAATTGCGAAAATTTCGATGGTTTCTCAACCATTCCTTAACTTCAAACTCCCATATCTCGCGAACGGAATGACGAACTCGAGAAATTCCTGTTGCATCTGAAAGCAGAAACTCGCCCGATTACAATGGTGTGTGTACCTTTCCCCTAGGCCATAGTAGTTATTGGTTTTGAGTATCAGACTTGCGAAAATTGTGATGGTCTCTCAACGATTCCTTAACTTCAAACTCCCATATCTCGCGAACGGATTTACGAAATCGAGAAATTCCTGTTGCATCTGAAAGTAGAAACTCGCCCGATTGCAACGGTATGTGTATTTTCCCCTAGGCCATTGTAGTTATTGGTTTCTAGCGTCAGAATTGCGAAAATTTTGATGGTTTCTCAACCATTCCTTAACTTCAAACTCCCATATCTCGCGAACGGATTGACGAACTCGAGAAATTCCTGTTGCATCGGAAAGCAGAAACTCGCCCGATTACAAAGGTATGTGTATTTTTCCCCTAGGCCACTGTAGTTATTGGTTTCGAGTATCAGACTTGCGAAAATTTTGATGGTTTCTCAAACATTCCTTAACCTCAAACTACCACATCTCGCGAACGGATTCACGAACTCGAGAAATTCCTGTTGCATCTGAAAGTGGAAACTCGCCCGATTACAAGGGTATGTGTATTTTTCCCCTAGGTCTTTGTAGTTATTGGTTTCGAGTATCAGAATTGCGAGAATTTTGATGGTTTCTCAACCATTCCTTAACTTCAAACTCCCATATCTCGCGAACGGACTGACGAACTCGAGAAATTCCTGTTGCATCTGAAAGTAGAAACTCGCACGATTACAAGGCTGTGTGTACTTTACCCCTAGGCCCTTCCAGTTATTGGTTTCGAGTATCAGAATTGCGAAAATTTTGAGGGTTTCTCAACCATTCCTTAACTTCAAGCTCCCATATCTCGCGAACGGAATGACGAACTCGAGAAATTCCTGTTGCATCTGAAAGTAGAGTCTCGCCCGATTAGAATGGTGTGTGTACTTTTCCCCTAGGCCATTCCAGTTATTCGTTTCTAGCATCAGAATTGCGAAAATTTTGATGGTTTCTCAACCATTCCTTAACTTCAAACTCCCATATCTCGCGAACGGATTGACGAACTCGAGAAATTCCTGTTGCATCTGAAAGCAGAAACTCGCCCGATTACAATGGTGTGTGTACCTTTCCACTAGGCCATAGTAGTTATTGATTTCGAGTATCAGACTTGCGAAAATTGTGATGGTTTCTCAACGATTCCTTAACTTCAAACTCCCATATTTCGCGAACGGATTTACGAAATCGAGAAATTCCTGTTGCATCTGAAAGTAGAAACTCGCCCGATTACAGAGGTATGTGCATTTTTCCCCTAGGCCTTTGTTGTTACTGGTTTCGAGTATCAGACTTGCGAAAATTTTGATGGTTTCTCAAGCATTCCTTAAAGTCAAAATCCCATATTTAGCGAACGGATTGACGAACTCGAGAAATTCCTGTTGCATCTGAAAGCAGAAACTCGCCCGATTACAAAGATATGTGTTTTTCCCCTAGGCCTTTGTAGTTATTGGTTTCGAGTATCAGACTTGCGAAAATTTTGAGGGTTTCTCAAACATTCCTTAACTTCAAACTCCCATATCTCGCGAACGGATTGACGAACTCGAGAAATACCTGTTGCATCTGAAAGTAGAGACTCGCCCGATTAGAATGGTGTGCGTACTTTTCCCCTAGGCCATTCCAGTTATTCGTTTCTAACATCAGAATTGCGAAAATTTCGATGGTTTCTCAACCATTCCTTAATTTCAAACTCCCATATCTCGCGAACGGATTGACGAACTCGAGAAATTCCTGTTGCATCTGAAAGTGGAAACTCGCCCGATTACAAAGGTATCTGTATTTTTCCCCTAGGCCTTTGTAGTTATTGGTTTCGAGTATCAGACTTGCGAAAATTGTGATGGTTTCTCAACGATTCCTTAACTTCAAACTCCCATATCTCGCGAACGGATTTACGAAATCGAGAAATTCCTGTTGCATCTGAAAGTAGAAACTCGCCCGATTGCAACGGTATGTGTATTTTTCCCCTAGGCCATTGTAGTTATTCGTTTCTAGCATCAGAATTGCGAAAATTTTGATGGTTCCTCAAGCATTCCTTAACTTCAAACTTCCATATCTCGCGAACGGATTGACGAACTCGAGAAATTCCTGTTGCGTCTGAAAGCAGAAGCTCGCCCGATTACAACGGTATGTGTATTTTCCCCTAGGCCATTGTAGTTATTGGATTCTAGCGTCAGAATTGCGTAAATTTTGATGGTTTCTCAACCATTCCTTAACTTCAAACTCCCATATCTCGCGAACGGATTGACGATCTCGAGAAATTCCTGTTGCATCTGAAAGTAGAGACTCGCCCGATTAGAATACTGTGTGTACTTTTCCCCTAGGCCATTCCAGTTATTGGTTTCGAGTATCAGAATTGCGAAATTTTCGAGGGTTTCTCAACCATTCCTTAAATTCAAACTCCCATATCTCGCGAACGGATTGACGAACTCGAGAAATCCTGTTGCATCTGAAAGTAGAGACTCGCCCGATTAGAATGGTGTGTGTACATTTCCCCTAGGCTATTCCAGTTATTCGTTTCTAGCATCAGAATTGCGAAAATTTCGATGGTTTCTCACCCATTCCTTAACTTCAAACTCCCATATCTCGCGAACAGAATGACGAACCCGAGAAATTCCTGTTGCATCTGAAAGTAGAAACTCGCACGATTGCAAGGGTGTGTGTACTTTTCCCTAGGCCATTCCAGTTATTGGTTTCGAGTATAAGAATTGCGAAAATTTTGATGGTTTCTCAACCATTCCTCAACTTCAAACTCCCATATCTCGCGAACGGATTGGCGAACTCGAGAAATTCCTGTTGCATCTGAAAGTAGAGACTCGCCCGATTAGAATGGTGTGTGTACTTTTCCCCTAGGCCATTCCGGTTATTCGTTTCTAGCATCAGAATTGCGAAAATTTTGATGGTTTCTCAAACTTTCCTTAATTTCAAACTCCCATATCTCGCAAACGGATTGACGAACTCGAGAAATTCCTGTTGCATCAGAAAGTATAAACTCTCCCGATTACAATGGTGTGTGTACTTTTCCCCTAGGCCATTGTAGTCATTGGTTTCGAGTATCAGACTTGCGAAAATTTTGATGGTTTCTCAACCATTCCTTAATTTCAAACTCGCATATCTCGTGAACGGATTGACGAACTCGAGAAATTCCTGTTGCATCTGAAAGAAGAAACTCGCCCGATTACAACGGTATGTGTATTTTTGCCCTAGACCATAAAAGTTATTGGTCTCGAGTATCAGATTCCGAAAATTTTGATGGTTTCTCAACAATTCCTTAACTTCAAACTCCCATATCTCGCGAACGGATTGACGAACTCGAGAAATTCCTGTTGCATCTGAAAGTACAAACTTGCCCGATTACAATGGTGTGTGTACTTTTCCCCTAGGGCATTCCAGTTATTGGTTTCGAGTATCAGAGTTGCGAAAATTTTGATGGTTTCTCAAACTTTCCTTAATTTCAAACTCCCATATCTCGCGAACGGATTGACGAAGTCGAGAAATTCCTGTTGCATCTGAAAGTAGACACTTGCCCGATTACAATGGTGTGTGTACTTTTCCCCTAGGCCATTACAGTTATTGGTTTCGAGTATCAGAGTTGCGAAAATTTTGATGGTTTCTCAAACTTTCCTTAATTTCAAACTCCCATATCTCGCGAACGGATTGACGAATCCGAAAAATTTCTGTTGCATCTGAAAGTAGAAACTCTCCCGACTACAAAGGTATGTGTTCTTTTCCCCTAGGCCATTCCAGTTATTCTTTTCTAGCATCAGAATTGCGAAAATCTTGATGGTTTCTCTACCGTCTCTTAACTCCAAACTCCCATATCTCGCGAACGGAATGACGAACTCGAGAAATTCCTGTTTCATCTGAAAGTAGAAACTCGCCCGATTACAATGGTGTGTGTACTTTTCCCCTAGGCCATTGTAGTTATTGTTTTCGAGTACCAGACTTGCGAAAATTTTGATGGTTTCTCATCCATTCCTTAACTTCAAACTCCCATATCTCGCGAACGGATTGACGAACTCGAGATATTCCTGTTGCATCGGAAAGTAGAAACTCGCCCGATTACAGTGGTGTGTGTACTTTTCCCGTAGGCCATTCCACTTATTGGTTTCGAGTATCAAACTTGCGAAAATTTTGATGGTTTCTCAACCATTCCTTAACTTCAAACTCCCATATCTCGCGAACGGATTGACGAACTCGAAACATTCCTGTTGCATCTGAAAGCAGATACTCGCCCGATTACAACGGTCTGTGTATTTTTCCCCTAGGCCATTGTAGTTATCGGTTTCGAGTATCAGACTTGCGAAAATTTTGATGGTTTCTCAATCATTCCTTAACTTCTAACTCCCATATCTCGCGAACGGATAGACGAACTCGAGAAATTCCTGTTGCATCTGAAAGTAGAAACTCGCCCGATTACATTGCTGTGTGTACTTTTCCCCTAGGCCATTCCAGTTATTGGTTTCGAGTATCGGACTTGTGAAAATTTTGATGGTTTCTCAACCATTCCTTAACTTCTAACTCCCATATCTCGAGAACGGACTGACGAACTCGAGAAATTCCTGTTGCATCAGAAAGTATAAACTCTCCCGATTACAATGGTGTGTGTACTTTTCCCCTAGGCGATTGTAGTCATTGGTTTCGAGTATCAGAATTGCGAAAATTTGGATGGTTTCTCAACCATCTCTTAAATCCAAACTCCGATATCTCGCGAACGGATTGACGAACTCGAGTAATTCCTGTTCAATCTGAAAGCAGAAACTCGCCCGATTGCAACGGTATGTGTATTTTTGACCTAGACCATAGTAGTTATTGGTTTCGAGTATCAGATTCCGAAAATTTTGATGGTTTCTCAGCCATTCCTTAACTTCAAACTCCCATATCTCGCGAACGGATTGACGAAGTCGAGAAATTCCTGTTGCATCTGAAAGTAGAAACTTGCCCGATTACAATGGTCTGTGTACTTTTCCCCTAGGCCATTCCAGTTATTGGTTTCGAGTATCAGAGTTGCGAAAATTTTGATGGTTTCTCAAACTTTCCTTAATTTCAAACTCCCATATCTCGCGAACGGATTGACGAATCCGAAAAATTTCTGTTGCATCTGAAAGTAGAAACTCTCCCGACTACAAAGGTATGTGTTCTTTTCCCCTAGGCCATTCCAGTTATTCTTTTCTAGCATCAGAATTGCGAAAATCTTGATGGTTTCTCTACCGTCTCTTAACTCCAAACTCCCATATCTCGCGAACGGAATGATGAACTCGAGAAATTCCTGTTTCATCTGAAAGTAGAAACTCGCCCGATTACAATGGTGTGTGTACTTTTCCCCTAGGCCATTGTAGTTATTGTTTACGAGTACCAGACTTGCGAAAATTTTGATGGTTTCTCATCCATTCCTTAACTTCAAACTCCCATATCTCGCGAACGGATTGACGAACTCGAAATATTCCTGTTGCATTGGAAAGTAGAAACTCGCCCGATTACAATGGTGTGTGTACTTTTCCCCTAGGCCATTCAAGTTATTGGTTTCGAGTATCAAACTTGCGAAAATTTTGATGGTTTCTCAACCATTCCTTAACTTCAAACTCCCATATCTCGCGAACGGATTGACGAACTCGTAACATTCCTGTTGCATCTGAAAGCAGAAAGTCGCCCGATTACAACGCTATGTGTATTTTTGCCCTCGGCAATAGTAGTTATTGGTTTCGAGAATCAGACTTGCGAGTATATAGATGGTTTCTCAACCATTCCTTAGCTTCAAACTCCCATATATCGCGAGCGGTTTGACGGACTCGTGAAATTCCTGTTGCATCTGAAAGTAGAAACTCACCCGATTACAATGGTGTGTGTGCTTTTCCCCTCGGCCATTCCAGTTATAGGTTTCGAGTATCAGACTTGCGAAAATTTTGATGGTTTCTGAACCATTCCTTAACCTCAAACTCCCATATATCGCGAACGGATTGACGAACTCCAGAAATTCCTGTTGCATCTGAAAGTAGAAACTCGCCCGATTACAACGGTATGTGTATTTTTGCTCTAGACCATAGTAGTTATTGCTTTCGAGTATCAGGCTTGCGAAAATTTTGATGGTTTCTCAACCATTCCTTAACTTCAAACTCCCATATCTCGCGAACGGATTGACGAACTCGAGAAATTCCTGTTGCATCTGAAAGTTGAAACTCGCCCGATTACAACGGTATGTGTATTTTTGCTCTAGACCATAGTAGTTATTGCTTTCGAGTATCAGACTTGCGAAAACTTTGATGGTTTCTCAACCATTCCTTAACTTCAAACTTTCATATCTCGCGAACGAATGGACGAACTCGAGAAATTCCTGATGCATCTGAAAGTAGAAACTTGCCCGATTACAATGGTGTGTGTACTTTTCCGCTAGGCCATTCCTGTTACTGGTTTCGAGTATCAGACTTGCGAAAATTTTGATGGTTTCTCAAACATTCCTTAACTTCAAACTCCCATATCTCGCGAACGGAATGACGAACTCGAGAAATTCCTGTTGCATCTGAAAGTAGAAACTCGCCCGATTACAACGGTATATGTATTTTTGCTCTAGACCATAGTAGTTATTGCTTTCGAGTATCAGACTTGCGAAAACTTTGATGGTTTCTCAACCATTCCTTAACTTCAAACTCCCATATCTCGCGAACGGATTGACGAACTCGAGAAATTCCTGTTGCATCTGAAAGTAGAAACTCGCCCGATTACTATGGTGTGTGTACTTTTCCCTTATGATACTCCAGTTATTGGTTTCGAGTATCAGAATTGCGAAAATTTTGATGGTTTCTCAACCATCTCTTAAATCCAAACTCGCACATCTCGCGAACGGATTGACGAACTCGAGTAATTCCTGTTGAATCTGAAAGCAGAAACTCGCCCGATTGCAACGGTATGTGTATTTTTGACCTAGACCATAGTAGTTATTGGTTTCGAGAATCAGATTCCGAAAATTTTGACGGTTTCTCAGCCATTCCTTAACTTCAAACTCCCATATCTCGCGAACGGATTGACGAAGTCGAGAAATTCCTGTTGCATCTGAAATTAGAAACTTGCCCGATTACAATGGTGTGTGTACTTTTCCCCTAGGCCATTCCAGTTATTGGTTTCGAGTAACAGAGTTGCGAAAATTTTGATGGTTTCTCAAACTTTCCTTAATTTCAAACTCCCATATCTCGCGAACGGACTGACGAATCCGAAAAATTTCTGTTGCATCTGAAAGTAGAAACTCTCCCGACTACAAAGGTATGTGTTCTTTTACCCTAGGCCATTCCAATTATTCTTTTCTAGCATCAGAATTGCGAAAATCTTGATGGTTTCTCTACCGTCTCTTAACTCCAAACTCCCATATCTCGCGAACGGAATGACGAACTCGAGAAATTCCTCTTTCATCTGAAAGTAGAAACTCGCCCGATTACAATGGTGTGTGTACTTTTCCCCTAGGCCATTCCAGTTATTGGTTTCGAGTATCAGACTTGCGTAAAATTTTGATGGTTTCTCAACCATTCCTTAACTTCAAACTCCCATATCTCGCGAACGGATTGACGAACTCGAGGAATTCCTGTTGCATCTGAAAGTAGAAACTCGCCCGATTACAATGGTGTGTGTTCTCTTCCCCTAGGCCATTCCAGTTATTGGCTTCGAGTATCAGAATTGCGAAAATTTTGATGGTTTCTCAACCATTCCTTAATTCAAACTCCCATATCTCGCGAACGGATTGACGAACTCGAGATATTCCTGTTGCATCTGAAAGTAGAATCTCGCCCGATTACGATGGTGTGTGTACTTTTCCCCTAGGCCATTCCAGTTATTGGTTTCGAGTATCAGACTTGCGTAAAATTTTGATGGTTTCTCAACCATTCCTTAACTTCAAACTCCCATATCTCGCGAACGGATTGACGAACTCGAGGAATTCCTGTTGCATCTGAAAGTAGAAACTCCCCCGATTACAATGGTGTGTGTTCTCTTCCCCTAGGCCATTCCAGTTATTGGTTTCGAGTATCAGAATTGCGAAAATTTTGATGGTTTCTCAACCATTCCTTAATTCAAACTCCAATATCTCGCGAACGGATTGCCGAACTCGAGATATTCCTGTTGCATCTGAAAGTAGAAACTCGCCCGATTACAATGGTGTGTGTACTTTTCCCCTAGGCCATTCCAGTTATTGCTTTCGAGTATCAGACTTGCGAAAACTTTGATGGTTTCTCAACCATTCCTTAACTTCAAACTCCCATATCTCGCGAACGGATTGACGAACTCGAGAAATTCCTGTTGCATCTGAAAGTAGAAACTCGCCCGATTACTATGGTGTGTGTACTTTTCCCTTATGATACCCCAGTTATTGGTTTCGAGTATCAGAATTGCGAAAATTTTGATGGTTTCTCAACCATCTCTTAAATCCAAACTCCGATATCTCGCGAACGGTTTGACGAACTCGAGTAATTCCTGTTGAATCTGAAAGCAGAAACTCGCCCGATTACAACGGCATGTGTATTTTTGCCCTAGACCATAGTAGCTAATGGTTTAGAGTATCAGATTCCGAAAATTTTGATGGTTTCTCAACCATTCCTTAACTTCGAACTCCCATATCTCGCGAACGGATTGACGAACTCGAGAAATTCCTGTTGCATCAGAAAGTATAATCTCGCCCGATTACAAAGGTATGTGTATTTTTCCCCTAGGGCTTTGTAGTCATTGGTTTCGAGTATCAGACTTGCGAAAATTTTGATGGATTCTCAACCGTCTCTTAACTCCTAACTCCCATATCTTGCGAACGGATTGGCGAACTCGAGAAATTCCTGTTGCATCTGAAAGTAGAAACTTGCCCGATTACAATGGTGTGTGCACTTTTCCCCTGGGCCATTGTAGTTATAGGTTTCGAGTACCAGACTTGCGAAAATTTTGATGGTTCCTCAACTATATCCTTAACTTCAAACTCCCATATCTCGCGAACGGATTGACGAACTCGAGATATTCCTGTTGCATCTGATAGTAGAAACTCGCCCGATTACAATGGTTTGTGTACTTTTCCCCTAGGCCATTCCAGTTATTGGTTTCGAGTATCAGACTTGCGAACATTTTGATGGTTTCTCAACCATTCCTTAACTTCAAACTACCATATCTCGTAAACGGATTGATCAACTCGAGAAATACCTGTTGCATCTGAAAGTAGAAACTCGCCCGATTACAATGGTGTGTGTACTTTTCCCCTAGGCCATTCCAGTTATTGGTTTCGAGTATCAGACTTGCGAAAATTTTGATGGTTTCACAACCATTCCTTAACTTCAGACTCCCATATCTCGCGAACGGATTGACGAAATCGAGAAATTCCTGTTGCATCTGAAAGTAGAAACACGCCCGATTATGATTGTTTGTGTGCTTTTCCCCTAGGCCATTCCAGGTATAGGTTTCGAGTATCAGACCAGCGAAAATTTTGATGGTTTCTCAACTATTCCTTAACTTCAAACTCCCATATCTCGCGAACGGATTGACGAACTCGAGATATTCCTGTTGCATCTGAAAGTAGAAACTCGCCCGATTATAATGGTTTGTGTGCTTTTCCCCTAGGCCATTCCAGTTATAGGTTTCGAGTATCAGACCAGCGACAATTTTGATGGCTTCTCAACCATTCCTTAACTTCAAACTCCCATATCTCGCGAACGGATTGACGAACTCGAGATATTCCTGTTGCATCTGAAAGTAGAATCTCGCCCGATTACGATGGTGTGTGTACTTTTCCCCTAGGCCATTCCAGTTATTGGTTTCGAGTATCAGACTTGCGTAAAATTTTGATGGTTTCTCAACCATTCCTTAACTTCAAACTCCCATATCTCGCGAACGGATTGACGAACTCGAGGAATTCCTGTTGCATCTGAAAGTAGAAACTCCCCCGATTACAATGGTGTGTGTTCTCTTCCCCTAGGCCATTCCAGTTATTGGTTTCGAGTATCAGAATTGCGAAAATTTTGATGGTTTCTCAACCATTCCTTAATTCAAACTCCAATATCTCGCGAACGGATTGCCGAACTCGAGATATTCCTGTTGCATCTGAAAGTAGAAACTCGCCCGATTACAATGGTGTGTGTACTTTTCCCCTAGGCCATTCCAGTTATTGCTTTCGAGTATCAGACTTGCGAAAACTTTGATGGTTTCTCAACCATTCCTTAACTTCAAACTCCCATATCTCGCGAACGGATTGACGAACTCGAGAAATTCCTGTTGCATCTGAAAGTAGAAACTCGCCCGATTACTATGGTGTGTGTACTTTTCCCTTATGATACCCCAGTTATTGGTTTCGAGTATCAGAATTGCGAAAATTTTGATGGTTTCTCAACCATCTCTTAAATCCAAACTCCGATATCTCGCGAACGGTTTGACGAACTCGAGTAATTCCTGTTGAATCTGAAAGCAGAAACTCGCCCGATTACAACGGCATGTGTATTTTTGCCCTAGACCATAGTAGCTAATGGTTTAGAGTATCAGATTCCGAAAATTTTGATGGTTTCTCAACCATTCCTTAACTTCGAACTCCCATATCTCGCGAACGGATTGACGAACTCGAGAAATTCCTGTTGCATCAGAAAGTATAATCTCGCCCGATTACAAAGGTATGTGTATTTTTCCCCTAGGGCTTTGTAGTCATTGGTTTCGAGTATCAGACTTGCGAAAATTTTGATGGATTCTCAACCGTCTCTTAACTCCTAACTCCCATATCTTGCGAACGGATTGGCGAACTCGAGAAATTCCTGTTGCATCTGAAAGTAGAAACTTGCCCGATTACAATGGTGTGTGTACTTTTCCCCTGGGCCATTGTAGTTATAGGTTTCGAGTACCAGACTTGCGAAAATTTTGATGGTTCCTCAACTATATCCTTAACTTCAAACTCCCATATCTCGCGAACGGATTGACGAACTCGAGATATTCCTGTTGCATCTGATAGTAGAAACTCGCCCGATTACAATGGTTTGTGTACTTTTCCCCTAGGCCATTCCAGTTATTGGTTTCGAGTATCAGACTTGCGAACATTTTGATGGTTTCTCAACCATTCCTTAACTTCAAACTACCATATCTCGTAAACGGATTGATCAACTCGAGAAATACCTGTTGCATCTGAAAGTAGAAACTCGCCCGATTACAATGGTGTGTGTACTTTTCCCCTAGGCCATTCCAGTTATTGGTTTCGAGTATCAGACTTGCGAAAATTTTGATGGTTTCACAACCATTCCTTAACTTCAGACTCCCATATCTCGCGAACGGATTGACGAAATCGAGAAATTCCTGTTGCATCTGAAAGTAGAAACACGCCCGATTATGATTGTTTGTGTGCTTTTCCCCTAGGCCATTCCAGGTATAGGTTTCGAGTATCAGACCAGCGAAAATTTTGATGGTTTCTCAACTATTCCTTAACTTCAAACTCCCATATCTCGCGAACGGATTGACGAACTCGAGATATTCCTGTTGCATCTGAAAGTAGAAACTCGCCCGATTATAATGGTTTGTGTGCTTTTCCCCTAGGCCATTCCAGTTATAGGTTTCGAGTATCAGACCAGCGACAATTTTGATGGCTTCTCAACCATTCCTTAACTTCAAACTCCCATATCTCGCGAACGGATTGACGAACTCGAGATATTCCTGTTGCATCTGAAAGTAGAAATTCGCCCGATTACAATGATGTGTGTACTTTTCCCATAGGCCATTTCAGTTATTGGTTTCGAGTATCAGACGTGCGTAAATTTTGATGGTCTCTCAACCATTCCTTAACTTCAAACTCCGATATCTCGCGAACGGTTTGACGAACTCGAGGAATTCCTGTTGCATCTGAAAGTAGAAACTCGCCCGATTACAATGGTGTGTGTACTTTTTCCCTAGGCCATTCCAGTTATTGGTTTCGAGTATCAGACTTGCGAAAATTTTGATGGATTCTCAACCGTCTCTTAACTCCTAACTCCCATATCTCGCGAACGGATTGGCGAACTCGAGAAATTCCTGTTGCATCTGAAAGTAGAAACTTGCCCGATTACAATGGTGTGTGTACTTTTCCCCTGGGCCATTGTAGTTATAGGTTTCGAGTATCAGACCAGCGAAAATTTTGATGGTTTCTCAACCATTCCTTAACTTCAAACTCCCATATCTCGCGAACGGATTGACGAACTCCAGATATTCCTGTTGCATCTGAAAGTAGAAAGTCGACCGATTACAATGGTGTGTGTACTTTTCCCCCAGGTCATTCCAGTTATAGGTTTCGAGTATCAGACTTGCGAAAATTTTGATGGTTTCTGAACCATTCCATAACTTCAAACTCCCATATCTCGCGAACGGATTGACGAAATCGAGAAATTCCTGTTGCATCTGAAAGTAGAAACTCGCCCGATTATAATTGTTCGTGTGCTTTTCCCCTAGGCCATTCCAGTTATAGGTTTCGAGTATCAGACCAGCGGAAATTTTGATGGTTTCTCAACCATTCCTTAACTTCAAACTCCCATATCTCGCGAACGTATTGACGAACTCGAGATATTCCTGTTGCATCTGAAAGCAGAAACTCGCCCGATTACAATGGTATGTGTATTTTTGCCCTAGGCAATAGTAGTTATTGGTTTCGAGTATCAGACTTGCGAAAATTTTGATGGTTTCTCAACCATTCCTTAACTTCAAACTCCCATATCTCGCGAACGGATTGACGAACTCGAGATATTCCTGTTGCATTTGAAAGTAGAATCACGCCCGATTACAATGGTGTGTGTGCTTTTCCCCTAGGCCATTCCAGTTATTGGTTTCGAGTATCAGACTTGCGAAAATTTTGATGGATTCTCAACCGTCTCTTAACTCCTAACTCCCATATCTCGCGAACGGATTGGCGAACTCGAGAAATTCCTGTTGCATCTGAAAGTAGAAACTTGCCCGATCACAATGGTGTGTGTACTTTTCCCCTAGGCCATTGTAGTTATAGGTTTCGAGTATCAGACCAGCGAAAATTTTGATGGTTTCTCAACCATTCCTTAACTTCGAACTCGTATATCTCGCGAACGGATTGACGAACTCCAGATATTCCTGTTGCATCTGAAAGTAGAAAGTCGACCGATTAGAACCGTATGTGTATTTTTGCCCTAGGCAATAGTAGTTATTGGTTTCGAGTATCAGACTTGCGAAAATTTTGATGGTTCCTCAACCATATCCTTAACTTCAAACTCCCATATCTCGCGAACGGATTGACGAACTCGAGATATTCCTGTTGCATCTGATAGTAGAAACTCGCCCGATTACAATGGTTTGTGTACTTTTCCCCTAGGCCATTCCAGTTATTGGTTTCGAGTATCAGACTTGCGAACATTTTGATGGTTTCTCAACCATTCCTTAACTTCAAACTACCATATCTCGTGAACGGATTGATCAACTCGAGAAATACCTGTTGCATCTGAAAGTAGAAACTCGCCCGATTACAATGGTGTGTGTACTTTTCCCCTAGGCCATTCCAGTTATTGGTTTCGAGTATCAGACTTGCGAAAATTTTGATGGTTTCACAACCATTCCTTAACTTCAGACTCCCATATCTCGCGAACGGATTGACGAAATCGAGAAATTCCTGTTGCATCTGAAAGTAGAAACACGCCCGATTATGATTGTTTGTGTGCTTTTCCCCTAGGCCATTCCAGGTATAGGTTTCGAGTATCAGACCAGCGAAAATTTTGATGGTTTCTCAACTATTCCTTAACTTCAAACTCCCATATCTCGCGAACGGATTGACGAACTCGAGATATTCCTGTTGCATCTGAAAGTAGAAACTCGCCCGATTATAATGGTTTGTGTGCTTTTCCCCTAGGCCATTCCAGTTATAGGTTTCGAGTATCAGACCAGCGACAATTTTGATGGCTTCTCAACCATTCCTTAACTTCAAACTCCCATATCTCGCGAACGGATTGACGAACTCGAGATATTCCTGTTGCATCTGAAAGTAGAAATTCGCCCGATTACAATGATGTGTGTACTTTTCCCATAGGCCATTTCAGTTATTGGTTTCGAGTATCAGACGTGCGTAAATTTTGATGGTCTCTCAACCATTCCTTAACTTCAAACTCCGATATCTCGCGAACGGTTTGACGAACTCGAGGAATTCCTGTTGCATCTGAAAGTAGAAACTCGCCCGATTACAATGGTGTGTGTACTTTTTCCCTAGGCCATTCCAGTTATTGGTTTCGAGTATCAGACTTGCGAAAATTTTGATGGATTCTCAACCGTCTCTTAACTCCTAACTCCCATATCTCGCGAACGGATTGGCGAACTCGAGAAATTCCTGTTGCATCTGAAAGTAGAAACTTGCCCGATTACAATGGTGTGTGTACTTTTCCCCTGGGCCATTGTAGTTATAGGTTTCGAGTATCAGACCAGCGAAAATTTTGATGGTTTCTCAACCATTCCTTAACTTCAAACTCCCATATCTCGCGAACGGATTGACGAACTCCAGATATTCCTGTTGCATCTGAAAGTAGAAAGTCGACCGATTACAATGGTGTGTGTACTTTTCCCCCAGGTCATTCCAGTTATAGGTTTCGAGTATCAGACTTGCGAAAATTTTGATGGTTTCTGAACCATTCCATAACTTCAAACTCCCATATCTCGCGAACGGATTGACGAAATCGAGAAATTCCTGTTGCATCTGAAAGTAGAAACTCGCCCGATTATAATTGTTCGTGTGCTTTTCCCCTAGGCCATTCCAGTTATAGGTTTCGAGTATCAGACCAGCGGAAATTTTGATGGTTTCTCAACCATTCCTTAACTTCAAACTCCCATATCTCGCGAACGTATTGACGAACTCGAGATATTCCTGTTGCATCTGAAAGCAGAAACTCGCCCGATTACAATGGTATGTGTATTTTTGCCCTAGGCAATAGTAGTTATTGGTTTCGAGTATCAGACTTGCGAAAATTTTGATGGTTTCTCAACCATTCCTTAACTTCAAACTCCCATATCTCGCGAACGGATTGACGAACTCGAGATATTCCTGTTGCATTTGAAAGTAGAATCACGCCCGATTACAATGGTGTGTGTGCTTTTCCCCTAGGCCATTCCAGTTATTGGTTTCGAGTATCAGACTTGCGAAAATTTTGATGGATTCTCAACCGTCTCTTAACTCCTAACTCCCATATCTCGCGAACGGATTGGCGAACTCGAGAAATTCCTGTTGCATCTGAAAGTAGAAACTTGCCCGATCACAATGGTGTGTGTACTTTTCCCCTAGGCCATTGTAGTTATAGGTTTCGAGTATCAGACCAGCGAAAATTTTGATGGTTTCTCAACCATTCCTTAACTTCGAACTCGTATATCTCGCGAACGGATTGACGAACTCCAGATATTCCTGTTGCATCTGAAAGTAGAAAGTCGACCGATTAGAACCGTATGTGTATTTTTGCCCTAGGCAATAGTAGTTATTGGTTTCGAGTACCAGACTTGCGAAAATTTTGATGGTTCCTCAACCATATCCTTAACTTCAAACTCCCATATCTCGCGAACGGATTGACGAACTCGAGATATTCCTGTTGCATCTGATAGTAGAAACTCGCCCGATTACAATGGTTTGTGTACTTTTCCCCTAGGCCATTCCAGTTATTGGTTTCGAGTATCAGACTTGCGAACATTTTGATGGTTTCTCAACCATTCCTTAACTTCAAACTTCCATATCTCGTGAACGGATTGATCAACTCGAGAAATACCTGTTGCATCTGAAAGTAGAAACTCGCCCGATTACAATGGTGTGTGTACTTTTCCCCTAGGCCATTCCAGTTATTGGTTTCGAGTATCAGACTTGCGAAAATTTTGATGGTTTCACAACCATTCCTTAACTTCAGACTCCCATATCTCGCGAACGGATTGACGAAATCGAGAAATTCCTGTTGCATCTGAAAGTAGAAACTCGCCCGATTATAATTGTTTGTGTGCTTTTCCCCTAGGCCATTCCAGTTATATGTTTCGAGTATCAGACCAGCGAAAATTTTGATGGTTTCTCAACCATTCCTTAACTTCAAACTCCCATATCTCGCGAACGGATTGACGAACTCGAGATATTCCTGTTGCATCTGAAAGTAGAAACTCGCCCGATTATAATGGTTTGTGTGCTTTTCCCCTAGGCCATTCCAGTTATAGGTTTCGAGTATCAGACCAGCGACAATTTTGATGGCTTCTCAACCATTCCTTAACTTCAAACTCCCATGTCTCGCGAACGGATTGACGAACTCGAGATATTCCTGTTGCATCTGAAAGTAGAAATTCGCCCGATTACAATGGTGTGTGTACTTTTTCCCTAGGCCATTCCAGTTATTGGTTTCGAGTATCAGACTTGCGAAAATTTTGATGGATTCTCAACCGTCTCTTAACTCCTAACTCCCATATCTCGCGAACGGATTGGCGAACTCGAGAAATTCCTGTTGCATCTGAAAGTAGAAACTTGCCCGATTACAATGGTGTGTGTACTTTTCCCCTGGGCCATTGTAGTTATAGGTTTCGAGTATCAGACCAGCGAAAATTTTGATGGTTTCTCAACCATTCCTTAACTTCAAACTCCCATATCTCGCGAACGGATTGACGAACTCCAGATATTCCTGTTGCATCTGAAAGTAGAAAGTCGACCGATTACAATGGTGTGTGTACTTTTCCCCCAGGTCATTCCAGTTATAGGTTTCGAGTATCAGACCAACGAAAATTTTGATGGTTTCTCAACCATTCCATAACTTCAAACTCCCATATCTCGCGAACGGATTGACGAACTCGAGGAATTCCTGTTGCATCTGAAAGTAGAAACACGCCCGATTACAATGGTGTGTGTACTTTTCCCCTAGGCCATTCCAGTTATTGGTTTCGAGTATCAGACTTGCGTAAAATTTTGATGGTTTCTCAACCATTCCTTAACTTCAAACTCCCATATCTCGCGAACGGATTGACGAACTCGAGGAATTCCTGTTGCATCTGAAAGTAGAAACTCGCCCGATTACAATGGTGTGTGTTCTCTTCCCCTAGGCCATTCCAGTTATTGGTTTCGAGTATCAGAATTGCGAAAATTTTGATGGTTTCTCAACCATTCCATAACTTCAAACTCCCATATCTCGCGAACGGATTGACGAACTCGAGGAATTCCTGTTGCATCTGAAAGTAGAAACACGCCCGATTACAATGGTGTGTGTACTTTTCCCCTAGGCCATTCCAGTTATTGGTTTCGAGTATCAGACTTGCGTAAAATTTTGATGGTTTCTCAACCATTCCTTAACTTCAAACTCCCATATCTCGCGAACGGATTGACGAACTCGAGATATTCCTGTTGCATCTGAAAGTAGAAATTCGCCCGATTACAATGGTGTGTGTACTTTTTCCCTAGGCCATTCCAGTTATTGGTTTCGAGTATCAGACTTGCGAAAATTTTGATGGATTCTCAACCGTCTCTTAATTCCTAACTCCCATATCTCGCGAACGGATTGGCGAACTCGAGAAATTCCTGTTGCATCTGAAAGTAGAATCTCGCCCGATTACGATGGTGTGTGTGCTTTTCCCCTAGGCCATTCCTGTTATTGGTTTCGAGTATCAGACTTGCGTAAAATTTTGATGGTTTCTCAACCATTCCTTAACTTCAAACTCCCATATCTCGCGAACGGATTGACGAACTCGAGGAATTCCTGTTGCATCTGAAAGTAGAAACACGCCCGATTACAATGGTGTGTGTACTTTTCCCCTAGGCCATTCCAGTTATTGGTTTCGAGTATCAGACTTGCGTAAAATTTTGATGGTTTCTCAACCATTCCTTAACTTCAAACTCCCATATCTCGCGAACGGATTGACGAACTCGAGGAATTCCTGTTGCATCTGAAAGTAGAAACTCGCCCGATTACAATGGTGTGTGTGCTTTTCCCCTAGGCCATTCCAGTTATTGGTTTCGAGTATCAGACTTGCGAAAATTTTGATGGATTCTCAACCGTCTCTTAACTCCTAACTCCCATATCTCGCGAACGGATTGGCGAACTCGAGAAATTCCTGTTGCATCTGAAGGTAGAAACTTGCCCGATTACAATGGTGTGTGTACTTTTCCCCTGGGCCATTGTAGTTATAGGTTTCGAGTATCAGACCAGCGAAAATTTTGATGGTTTCTCAACCATTCCATAACTTCAAACTCCCATATCTCGCGAACGGATTGACGAACTCCAGATATTCCTGTTGCATCTGACAGTAGAAAGTCGCCCGATTACAACAGTATGTGCATTTTAGCCCTAGGCAATAGTAGTTATTGGTTTCGAGAACCAGACTTGCGAAAATTTTGATGGTTCCTCATCCATATCCTTAACTTCAAACTCCCATGTCTCGCGAACGGATTGACGAACTCGAGATATTCCTGTTGCATCTGAAAGTAGAAATTCGCCCGATTACAATGGTGTGTGTACTTTTTCCCTAGGCCATTCCAGTTATTGGTTTCGAGTATCAGACTTGCGAAAATTTTGATGGATTCTCAACCGTCTCTTAACTCCTAACTCCCATATCTCGCGAACGGATTGGCGAACTCGAGAAATTCCTGTTGCATCTGAAAGTAGAAACTTGCCCGATTACAATGGTGTGTGTACTTTTCCCCTGGGCCATTGTAGTTATAGGTTTCGAGTATCAGACCAGCGAAAATTTTGATGGTTTCTCAACCATTCCTTAACTTCAAACTCCCATATCTCGCGAACGGATTGACGAACTCCAGATATTCCTGTTGCATCTGAAAGTAGAAAGTCGACCGATTACAATGGTGTGTGTACTTTTCCCCCAGGTCATTCCAGTTATAGGTTTCGAGTATCAGACCAACGAAAATTTTGATGGTTTCTCAACCATTCCATAACTTCAAACTCCCATATCTCGCGAACGGATTGACGAACTCGAGGAATTCCTGTTGCATCTGAAAGTAGAAACACGCCCGATTACAATGGTGTGTGTACTTTTCCCCTGGGCCATTGTAGTTATAGGTTTCGAGTATCAGACCAGCGAAAATTTTGATGGTTTCTCAACCATTCCATAACTTCAAACTCCCATATCTCGCGAACGGATTGACGAACTCCAGATATTCCTGTTGCATCTGACAGTAGAAAGTCGCCCGATTACAACAGTATGTGCATTTTAGCCCTAGGCAATAGTAGTTATTGGTTTCGAGAACCAGACTTGCGAAAATTTTGATGGTTTCTCAACCATTCCTTAACTTCAAACTACCATATCTCGTGAACGGATTGATCAACTCGAGAAATACCTGTTGCATCTGAAAGTAGAAACTCGCCCGATTACAATGGTGTGTGTACTTTTCCCCTAGGCCATTCCAGTTATTGGTTTCGAGTATCAGACTTGCGAAAATTTTGATGGTTTCACAACCATTCCTTAACTTCAGACTCCCATATCTCGCGAACGGATTGACGAAATCGAGAAATTCCTGTTGCATCTGAAAGTAGAAACTCGCCCGATTATAATTGTTTGTGTGCTTTTCCCCTAGGCCATTCCAGTTATAGGTTTCGAGTATCAGACCAGCGAAAATTTTGATGGATTCTCAACCGTCTCTTAACTCCTAACTCCCATATCTCGCGAACGGATTGGCGAACTCGAGAAATTCCTGTTGCATCTGAAAGTAGAATCTCGCCCGATTACGATGGTGTGTGTGCTTTTCCCCTAGGCCATTCCAGTTATTGGTTTCGAGTATCAGACTTGCGTAAAATTTTGATGGTTTCTCAACCATTCCTTAACTTCAAACTCCCATATCTCGCGA
Source organism: Ptiloglossa arizonensis (assembly GCF_051014685.1). Taxonomy (NCBI): domain Eukaryota; kingdom Metazoa; phylum Arthropoda; class Insecta; order Hymenoptera; family Colletidae; genus Ptiloglossa; species Ptiloglossa arizonensis. Next base: position 737,168 of record NW_027478524.1, on the reverse strand, counting down.
ACGGATTGACGAACTCGAGGAATTCCTGTTGCATCTGAAAGTAGAAACACGCCCGATTACAATGGTGTGTGTACTTTTCCCCTAGGCCATTCCAGTTATTGGTTTCGAGTATCAGACTTGCGAAAATTTTGATGGTTTCACAACCATTCCTTAACTTCAGACTCCCATATCTCGCGAACGGATTGACGAAATCGAGAAATTCCTGTTGCATCTGAAAGTAGAAACTCGCCCGATTATAACTGTTTGTGTGCTTTTCCCCTAGGCCATTCCAGTTATAGGTTTCGAGTATCAGACCAACGAAAATTTTGATGGTTTCTCAACCATTCCATAACTTCAAACTCCCATATCTCGCGAACGGATTGACGAACTCGAGGAATTCCTGTTGCATCTGAAAGTAGAAACACGCCCGATTACAATGGTGTGTGTACTTTTCCCCTAGGCCATTCCAGTTATTGGTTTCGAGTATCAGACTTGCGTAAAATTTTGATGGTTTCTCAACCATTCCTTAACTTCAAACTCCCATATCTCGCGAACGGATTGACGAACTCGAGGAATTCCTGTTGCATCTGAAAGTAGAAACTCGCCCGATTACAATGGTGTGTGTTCTCTTCCCCTAGGCCATTCCAGTTATTGGTTTCGAGTATCAGAATTGCGAAAATTTTGATGGTTTCTCAACCATTCCATAACTTCAAACTCCCATATCTCGCGAACGGATTGACGAACTCGAGGAATTCCTGTTGCATCTGAAAGTAGAAACACGCCCGATTACAATGGTGTGTGTACTTTTCCCCTAGGCCATTCCAGTTATTGGTTTCGAGTATCAGACTTGCGTAAAATTTTGATGGTTTCTCAACCATTCCTTAACTTCAAACTCCCATATCTCGCGAACGGATTGACGAACTCGAGATATTCCTGTTGCATCTGAAAGTAGAAATTCGCCCGATTACAATGGTGTGTGTACTTTTTCCCTAGGCCATTCCAGTTATTGGTTTCGAGTATCAGACTTGCGAAAATTTTGATGGATTCTCAACCGTCTCTTAACTCCTAACTCCCATATCTCGCGAACGGATTGGCGAACTCGAGAAATTCCTGTTGCATCTGAAAGTAGAATCTCGCCCGATTACGATGGTGTGTGTGCTTTTCCCCTAGGCCATTCCTGTTATTGGTTTCGAGTATCAGACTTGCGTAAAATTTTGATGGTTTCTCAACCATTCCTTAACTTCAAACTCCCATATCTCGCGAACGGATTGACGAACTCGAGGAATTCCTGTTGCATCTGAAAGTAGAAACACGCCCGATTACAATGGTGTGTGTACTTTTCCCCTAGGCCATTCCAGTTATTGGTTTCGAGTATCAGACTTGCGTAAAATTTTGATGGTTTCTCAACCATTCCTTAACTTCAAACTCCCATATCTCGCGAACGGATTGACGAACTCGAGGAATTCCTGTTGCATCTGAAAGTAGAAACTCGCCCGATTACAATGGTGTGTGTTCTCTTCCCCTAGGCCATTCCAGTTATTGGTTTCGAGTATCAGAATTGCGAAAATTTTGATGGTTTCTCAACCATTCCTTAATTCAAACTCCCATATCTCGCGAACGGATTGACGAACTCGAGATATTCCTGTTGCATCTGAAAGTAGAATCTCGCCCGATTACGATGGTGTGTGTGCTTTTCCCCTAGGCCATTCCAGTTATTGGTTTCGAGTATCAGACTTGCGAAAATTTTGATGGATTCTCAACCGTCTCTTAACTCCTAACTCCCATATCTCGCGAACGGATTGGCGAACTCGAGAAATTCCTGTTGCATCTGAAGGTAGAAACTTGCCCGATTACAATGGTGTGTGTACTTTTCCCCTGGGCCATTGTAGTTATAGGTTTCGAGTATCAGACCAGCGAAAATTTTGATGGTTTCTCAACCATTCCATAACTTCAAACTCCCATATCTCGCGAACGGATTGACGAACTCCAGATATTCCGGTTGCATCTGACAGTAGAAAGTCGCCCGATTACAACAGTATGTGCATTTTAGCCCTAGGCAATAGTAGTTATTGGTTTCGAGAACCAGACTTGCGAAAATTTTGATGGTTCCTCATCCATATCCTTAACTTCAAACTCCCATATCTCGCGAACGGATTGACGAACTCGAGATATTCCTGTTGCATCTGATAGTAGAAACTCGCCCGATTACAATGGTTTGTCTACTTTTCCCCTAGGCCATTCCAGTTATTGGTTTCGAGTATCAGACTTGCGAACATTTTGATGGTTTCTCAACCATTCCTTAACTTCAAACTACCATATCTCGTGAACGGATTGATCAACTCGAGAAATACCTGTTGCATCTGAAAGTAGAAACTCGCCCGATTACAATGGTGTGTGTACTTTTCCCCTAGGCCATTCCAGTTATTGGTTTCGAGTATCAGACTTGCGAAAATTTTGATGGTTTCACAACCATTCCTTAACTTCAGACTCCCATATCTCGCGAACGGATTGACGAAATCGAGAAATTCCTGTTGCATCTGAAAGTAGAAACTCGCCCGATTATAATTGTTTGTGTGCTTTTCCCCTAGGCCATTCCAGTTATAGGTTTCGAGTATCAGACCAGCGAAAATTTTGATGGATTCTCAACCGTCTCTTAACTCCTAACTCCCATATCTCGCGAACGGATTGGCGAACTCGAGAAATTCCTGTTGCATCTGAAAGTAGAATCTCGCCCGATTACGATGGTGTGTGTGCTTTTCCCCTAGGCCATTCCAGTTATTGGTTTCGAGTATCAGACTTGCGTAAAATTTTGATGGTTTCTCAACCATTCCTTAACTTCAAACTCCCATATCTCGCGAACGGATTGACGAACTCGAGGAATTCCTGTTGCATCTGAAAGTAGAAACACGCCCGATTACAATGGTGTGTGTACTTTTCCCCTAGGCCATTCCAGTTATTGGTTTCGAGTATCAGACTTGCGTAAAATTTTGATGGTTTCTCAACCATTCCTTAACTTCAAACTCCCATATCTCGCGAACGGATTGACGAACTCGAGGAATTCCTGTTGCATCTGAAAGTAGAAACTCGCCCGATTACAATGGTGTGTGTTCTCTTCCCCTAGGCCATTCCAGTTATTGGTTTCGAGAATCAGAATTGCGAAAATTTTGATGGTTTCTCAACCATTCCTTAATTCAAACTCCCATATCTCGCGAACGGATTGACGAACTCGAGATATTCCTGTTGCATCTGAAAGTAGAATCTCGCCCGATTACGATGGTGTGTGTGCTTTTCCCCTAGGCCATTCCAGTTATTGGTTTCGAGTATCAGACTTGCGAAAATTTTGATGGATTCTCAACCGTCTCTTAACTCCTAACTCCCATATCTCGCGAACGGATTGGCGAACTCGAGAAATTCCTGTTGCATCTGAAGGTAGAAACTTGCCCGATTACAATGGTGTGTGTACTTTTCCCCTGGGCCATTGTAGTTATAGGTTTCGAGTATCAGACCAGCGAAAATTTTGATGGTTTCTCAACCATTCCATAACTTCAAACTCCCATATCTCGCGAACGGATTGACGAACTCCAGATATTCCTGTTGCATCTGACAGTAGAAAGTCGCCCGATTACAACAGTATGTGCATTTTAGCCCTAGGCAATAGTAGTTATTGGTTTCGAGAACCAGACTTGCGAAAATTTTGATGGTTCCTCATCCATATCCTTAACTTCAAACTCCCATATCTCGCGAACGGATTGACGAACTCGAGATATTCCTGTTGCATCTGATAGTAGAAACTCGCCCGATTACAATGGTTTGTCTACTTTTCCCCTAGGCCATTCCAGTTATTGGTTTCGAGTATCAGACTTGCGAACATTTTGATGGTTTCTCAACCATTCCTTAACTTCAAACTACCATATCTCGTGAACGGATTGATCAACTCGAGAAATACCTGTTGCATCTGAAAGTAGAAACTCGCCCGATTACAATGGTGTGTGTACTTTTCCCCTAGGCCATTCCAGTTATTGGTTTCGAGTATCAGACTTGCGAAAATTTTGATGGTTTCACAACCATTCCTTAACTTCAGACTCCCATATCTCGCGAACGGATTGACGAAATCGAGAAATTCCTGTTGCATCTGAAAGTAGAAACTCGCCCGATTATAATTGTTTGTGTGCTTTTCCCCTAGGCCATTCCAGTTATAGGTTTCGAGTATCAGACCAGCGAAAATTTTGATGGTTTCTCAACCATTCCTTAACTTCAAACTCCCATATCTCGCGAACGGATTGACGAACTCGAGATATTCCTGTTGCATCTGAAAGTAGAAACTCGCCCGATTATAATGGCTTGTGAGCTTTTCCCCTAGGCCATTCCAGTTATAGGTTTCGAGTATCAGACCAGCGACAATTTTGATGGCTTCTCAACCATTCCTTAACTTCAAACTCCCATATCTCGCGAACGGATTGACGAACTCGAGATATTCCTGTTGCATCTGAAAGTAGAAATTCGCCCGATTACAATGATGTGTGTACTTTTCCCATAGGCCATTTCAGTTATTGGTTTCGAGTATCAGACGTGCGAAAATTTTGATGGTTTCTCAACCATTCCTTAACTTCAAACTCCCATATCTCGCGAACGGTTTGACGAACTCGAGGAATTCCTGTTGCATCTGAAAGTAGAAACTCGCCCGATTACAATGGTGTGTGTACTTTTTCCCTAGGCCATTCCAGTTATTGGTTTCGAGTATCAGACTTGCGAAAATTTTGATGGATTCTCAACCGTCTCTTAACTCCTAACTCCCATATCTCGCGAACGGATTGGCGAACTCGAGAAATTCCTGTTGCATCTGAAAGTAGAAACTTGCCCGATTACAATGGTGTGTGTACTTTTCCCCTGGGCCATTGCAGTTATAGGTTTCGAGTATCAGACCAGCGAAAATTTTGATGGTTTCTCAACCATTCCTTAACTTCAAACTCCCATATCTCGAGAACGGATTGACGAACTCCAGATATTCCTGTTGCATCTGAAAGTAGAAAGTAGACCGATTACAATGGTGTGTGTACTTTTCCCCCAGGTCATTCCAGTTATAGGTTTCGAGTATCAGACTTGCGAAAATTTTGATGGTTTCTGAACCATTCCATAACTTCAAACTCCCATATCTCGCGAACGGATTGACGAAATCGAGAAATTCCTGTTGCATCAGAAAGGAGAAACTCGCCCGATTATAATTGTTTGTGTGCTTTTCCCCTAGGCCATTCCAGTCATAGGTTTCGAGTATCAGACCAGCGAAAATTTTGATGGTTTCTCAACCATTCCTTAACTTCAAACTCCCATATCTCGCGAACGGATTGACGAACTCGAGATATTCCTGTTGCATCTGAAAGTAGAATCACGCCCGATTACAATGGTGTGTGTGCTTTTCCCCTAGGCCATTCCAGTTATTGGCTTCGAGTATCAGACTTGCGAAAATTTTGATGGATTCTCAACCGTCTCTTAACTCCTAACTCCCATATCTCGCGAACGGATTGGCGAACTCGAGAAATTCCTGTTGCATCTGAAAGTAGAAACTTGCCCGATCACAATGGTGTGTGTACTTCTCCCCTAGGCCATTGTAATTATAGGTTTCGAGTATCAGACCAGCGAAAATTTTGATGGTTTCTCAACCATTCCTTAACTTCCAACTCCTATATCTCGCGAACGGATTGACGAACTCCAGATATTCCTGTTGCATCTGAAAGTAGAAAGTCGACCGATGACAACGGTATGTGTATTTTTGCCCTAGGCAATAGTAGTTATTGGTTGCGAGTACCAGACTTGCGAAAATTTTGATGGTTCCTCAACCATATCCTTAACTTCAAACTCCCATATCTCGCGAACGGATTGATCAACTCGAGAAATTCCTGTTGCATCTGAAAGTAGAAACTCGCCCGATTACAATGGTGTGTGTACTTTTCCCCTAGGCCATTCCAGTTATTGGTTTCGAGTATCAGACTTGCGAAAATTTTGATGGTTTCACAACCATTCCTTAACTTCAGACTCCCATATCTCGCGAACGGATTGACGAAATCGAGAAATTCCTGTTGCATCTGAAAGTAGAAACTCGCCCGATTATAATTGTTTGTGTGCGTTTCCCCTAGGCCATTCCAGTTATAGGTTTCGAGTATCAGACCAGCGAAAATTTTGATGGTTTCTCAACCATTCCTTAACTTCAAACTCCCATATCTCGCGAACGGATTGACGAACTCGAGAAATTCCTGTTGCATCTGAAAGTAGAAACACGCCCGATTATAATGGTTTGTGTGCTTTTCCCCTAGGCCATTCCAGTTATAGGTTTCGAGTATCAGACCAGCGAAAATTTTGGTGGTTTCTCAACTATCTCTTAACTCCAAACTCCGATATTTCGCGAACGGATTGATGAACTCGAGAAATTCCTGTTGCATCTGAAAGTAGAAACTCGCCCGATTATAATGGTTTGTGTGCTTTTCCTCTAGGCCATTCCAGTTATAGGTTTCGAGTATCAGACCAGCGAAAATTTTGATGGTTTCTCAACCATTCCTTAACTTCAAACTCCCATATCTCGCGAACGGATTGACGAACTCGAGAAATTCCTGTTGCATCTGAAAGTAGAAACACGCCCGATTATAATGGTTTGTGTGCTTTTCCCCTAGGCCATTCCAGTTATAGGTTTCGAGTATCAGACCAGCGAAAATTTTGATGGTTTCTCAACCATTCCTTAACTTCAAACTCCCATATCTCGCGAACGGATTGACGAACTCGAGAAATTCCTGTTGCATCTGAAAGTAGAAACACGCCCGATTATAATGGTTTGTGTGCTTTTCCCCTAGGCCATTCCAGTTATAGGTTTCGAGTATCAGACCAGCGAAAATTTTGGTGGTTTCTCAACTATCTCTTAACTCCAAACTCCGATATTTCGCGAACGGATTGATGAACTCGAGAAATTGCTGTTGCATCTGAAAGTAGAAACTCGCCCGATTATAATGGTTTGTGTGCTTTTCCCCTAGGCCATTCCAGTTATAGGTTTCGAGTATCAGACCAGCGAAAATTTTGATGGTTTCTCAACCATTCCTTAACTTCAAACACCCATATGTCGCGAACGGATTGACGAACTCGAGAAATTCCTGTTGCATCTGAAAGTAGAAACACGCCCGATTATAATGGTTTGTGTGCTTTTCTCCTAGGCCATTCCAGTTATAGGTTTCGAGTATCAGACCAGCGAAAATTTTGGTGGTTTCTCAACTATCTCTTAACTCCAAACTCCGATATTTCGCGAACGGATTGATGAACTCGAGAAATTCCTGTTGCATCTGAAAGTATAAGCTCGCCCGATTACAATGGTGTGTGTGCTTTTCCCCTAGGCCATTCCAGTTATAGGTTTCGAGTATCAGACCAGCGACAATTTTGATGGCTTCTCAACCATTCCTTACCTTCAAACTCCCATATCTCGCGAACGGATTGACGAACTCGAGATATTCCTGTTGCATCTGAAAGTAGAAATTCGCCCGATTACAATGATGTGTGTACTTTTCCCATAGGCCATTTCAGTTATTGGTTTCGAGTATCAGACGTGCGAAAATTTTGATGGTTTCTCAACCATTCCTTAACTTCAAACTCCCATATCTCGCGAACGGTTTGACGAACTCGAGGAATTCCTGTTGCATCTGAATGTAGAAACTCGCCCGATTACAATGGTGTGCGTACTTTTCCCCTAGGCCATTCCAGTTATTGGTTTCGAGTATCAGACTTGCGAAAATTTTGATGATTTCTCAACCATTCCTTAACTTCAAACTCCCATATCTCGCGAACGGATTGACGAACTCGAGATATTCCTGTTGCATCTGAAAGTAGAAATTCGCCCGATTACAATGATGTGTGTACTTTTCCCATAGGCCATTTCAGTTATTGGTTTCGAGTATCAGACGTGCGAAAATTTTGATGGTTTCTCAACCATTCCTTAACTTCAAACTCCCATATCTCGCGAACGGTTTGACGAACTCGAGGAATTCCTGTTGCATCTGAAAGTAGAAACTCGCCCGATTACAATGGTGTGCGTACTTTTCCCCTAGGCCATTCCAGTTATTGGTTTCGAGTATCAGACTTGCGAAAATTTTGATGGTTTCTCAACCATTCCTTAACTTCAAACTCCCATATCTCTCGAACGGATTGACGAACTCGAGAATTTCCTATTGCATCTGAAAGCAGAAACTCGCCCAATTACAATGGTGTGTGTACTTTTCCCCTAGGCCATTCCAGTTATTGGTTTCGAGTATCAGAATTGCGAAAATTTTGATGGATTCTCAACCGTCTCTTAACTCCTAACTCCCATATCTCGCGAACGGATTGGCGAACTCGAGAAATTCCTGTTGCATCTGAAAGTAGAAACGCGCCCGATTATAATTGTTTGTGTGCTTTTCCCCTAGGCCATTCCAGTTATAGGTTTCGAGTATCAGACCAGCGACAATTTTGATGGCTTCTCAACCATTCCTTAACTTCAAACTCCCATATCTCGCGAACGGATTGACGAACTCGAGATATTCCTGTTGCATCTGAAAGTAGAAATTCGCCCGATTACAATGATGTGTGTACTTTTCCCATAGGCCATTTCAGTTATTGGTTTCGAGTATCAGACGTGCGAAAATTTTGATGGTTTCTCAACCATTCCTTAACTTCAAAGTCCCATATCTCGCGAACGGTTTAACGAACTCGAGGAATTCCTGTTGCATCTGAAAGTAGAAACTCGCCCGATTACAATGGTGTGCGTACTTTTCCCCTAGGCCATTCCAGTTATTGGTTTCGAGTATCAGACTTGCGAAAATTTTGATGGTTTCTCAACCATTCCTTAACTTCAAACTCCCATATCTCGCGAACGGTTTGACGAACTCGAGGAATTCCTGTTGCATCTGAATGTAGAAACTCGCCCGATTACAATGGTGTGCGTACTTTTCCCCTAGGCCATTCCAGTTATTGGTTTCGAGTATCAGACTTGCGAAAATTTTGATGGTTTCTCAACCATTCCTTAACTTCAAACTCCCATATCTCGCGAACGGATTGACGAACTCGAGATATTCCTGTTGCATCTGAAAGTAGAAATTCGCCCGATTACAATGATGTGTGTACTTTTCCCATAGGCCATTTCAGTTATTGGTTTCGAGTATCAGACGTGCGAAAATTTTGATGGTTTCTCAACCATTCCTTAACTTCAAACTCCCATATCTCGCGAACGGTTTGACGAACTCGAGGAATTCCTGTTGCATCTGAAAGTAGAAACTCGCCCGATTACAATGGTGTGCGTACTTTTCCCCTAGGCCATTCCAGTTATTGGTTTCGAGTATCAGACTTGCGAAAATTTTGATGGTTTCTCAACCATTCCTTAACTTCAAACTCCCATATCTCTCGAACGGATTGACGAACTCGAGAATTTCCTATTGCATCTGAAAGCAGAAACTCGCCCAATTACAATGGTGTGTGTACTTTTCCCCTAGGCCATTCCAGTTATTGGTTTCGAGTATCAGAATTGCGAAAATTTTGATGGATTCTCAACCGTCTCTTAACTCCTAACTCCCATATCTCGCGAACGGATTGGCGAACTCGAGAAATTCCTGTTGCATCTGAAAGTAGAAATTCGCCCGATTACAATGATGTGTGTACTTTTCCCATAGGCCATTTCAGTTATTGGTTTCGAGTATCAGACGTGCGAAAATTTTGATGGTTTCTCAACCATTCCTTAACTTCAAAGTCCCATATCTCGCGAACGGTTTAACGAACTCGAGGAATTCCTGTTGCATCTGAAAGTAGAAACTCGCCCGATTACAATGGTGTGCGTACTTTTCCCCTAGGCCATTCCAGTTATTGGTTTCGAGTATCAGACTTGCGAAAATTTTGATGGTTTCTCAACCATTCCTTAACTTCAAACTCCCATATCTCGCGAACGGATTGACGAACTCGAGATATTCCTGTTGCATCTGAAAGTAGAAATTCGCCGGATTACAATGATGTGTGTACTTTTCCCATAGGCCATTTCAGTTATTGGTTTCGAGTACCAGACGTGCGAAAATTTTGATGGTTTCTCAACCATTCCTTAACTTCAAACTCCCATATCTCGCGAACGGTTTGACGAACTCGAGGAATTCCTGTTGCATCTGAAAGTAGAAACTCGCCCGATAACAACGGTGTGCGTACTTTTCCCCTAGGCCATTCCAGTTATTGGCTTCGAGTATCAGACTTGCGAAAATTTTGATGGTTTCTCAACCATTCCTTAACTTCAAACTCCCATATCTCTCGAACGGATTGACGAACTCGAGAATTTCCTATTGCATCTGAAAGCAGAAACTCGCCCAATTACAATGGTGTGTGTACTTTTCCCCTAGGCCATTCCAGTTATTGGTTTCGAGTATCAGAATTGCGAAAATTTTGATGGATTCTCAACCGTCTCTTAACTCCTAACTCCCATATCACGCGAACGGATTGGCGAACTCGAGAAATTCCTGTTGCATCTGAAAGTAGAAACTTGCCCGATTACAATGGTGTGTGTACTTTTCCCCTGGGCCATTGTAGTTATAGGTTTCGAGTATCAGACAAGCGAAAATTTTGATGGTTTCTCAACCATTCCTTAACTTCAAACTCCCATATCTCTCGAACGGATTGACGAACTCGAGAATTTCCTATTGCATCTGAAAGCAGAAACTCGCCCAATTACAATGGTGTGTGTACTTTTCCCCTAGGCCATTCCAGTTATTGGTTTCGAGTATCAGAATTGCGAAAATTTTGATGGATTCTCAACCGTCTCTTAACTCCTAACTCCCATATCTCGCGAACGGATTGGCGAACTCGAGAAATTCCTGTTGCATCTGAAAGTAGAAACTTGCCCGATTACAATGGTGTGTGTACTTTTCCCCTGGGCCATTGTGGTTATAGGTTTCGAGTATCAGACAAGCGAAAATTTTGATGGTTTCTCAACCATTCCTTAACTTCAAACTCCCATATCTCGCGAACGGATTGACGAACTCCAGATATTCCTGTTGCATCTGAAAGTAGAAAGTCGACCGATTACAATGGTGTGTGTACTTTTCCCCCAGGTAATTCCAGTTATAGGTTTCGAGTATCAGACTTGCGAAAATTTTGATGGTTTCTGAACCATTCCATAACTTCAAACTCCCATATCTCGCGAACGGATTGACGAAATCGAGAAATTCCTGTTGCATCTGAAAGTAGAAACTCGCCCGATTATAATTGTTTGTGTGCTTTTCCCCTAGGCCATTCCAGTTATAGGTTTCGAGTATCAGACCAGCGAAAATTTTGATGGTTTCTCAACCATTCCTTAACTTCAAACTCCCATATCTCGCGAACGGATTGACGAACTCGAGATATTCCTGTTGCATCTGAAAGTAGAATCACGCCCGATTACAATGGTGTGTGTGCTTTTCCCCTAGGCCATTCCAGTTATTGGTTTCGAGTATCAGACTTGCGAAAATTTTGATGGATTCTCAACCGTCTCTTAACTCCTAACTCCCATATCTCGCGAACGGATTGGCGAACTCGATAAATTCCTGTTGCATCTGAAAGTAGAAACTTGCCCGATCACAATGGTGTGTGTACTTTTCCCCTAGGCCATTGTAGTTATAGGTTTCGAGTATCAGACCAGCGAAAATTTTGATGGTTTCTCAACCATACCTTAACTTCAAACTCCCATATCTCGCGAACGGATTGACGAACTCCAGATATTCCTGTTGCATCTGAAAGTAGAAACTCGCCCGATTATAATTGTTTGTGTGCTTTTCCCCTAGGCCATTCCAGTTATAGTTTTCGAGTATCAGACCAGCGAAAATTTTGATGGTTTCTCAACCATTCCTTAACTTCAAACTCCCATATCTCGCGAACGGATTGACGAACTCGAGATATTCCTGTTGCATCTGAAAGTAGAAACTCGCCCGATTATAATGGGTTGTGTGCTTCTCCCCTAGGCCATTCCAGTTATAGGTTTCGAGTATCAGACCAGCGACAATTTTGATGGCTTCTCAACCATTCCTTAACTTCAAACTCCCATATCTCGCGAACGGATTGACGAACTCGAGATATTCCTGTTGCATCTGAAAGTAGAAATTCGCCCGATTACAATGATGTGTGTACTTTTCCCCTAGGCCATTCCAGTTATTGGTTTCGAGTATCAGAATTGCGAAAATTTTAATGGTTTCTCAACCATTCCTTAACTTCAAACTCCCATATCTCGCGAACGGATTGACGAACTCGAGATATTCCTGTTGCATCTGAAAGTAGAATCTCGCCCGATTACAATGGTGTGTGTGCTTTTCCCCTAGGCCATTCCAGTTATTGGTTTCGAGTATCAGACTTGCGAACATTTTGATGGTTTCTCAACCATTCCTTAACTTCTAACTCCCATATCTCGCGAACGGACTGACGAACTCGAGAAATGCCTGTTGCATCTGAAAGCAGAAAGTCGCCCGATTACAACGCTATGTGTATTTTTGCCCTCGGCAATAGGAGTTATTGGTTTCGAGTATCAGACTTGCGAATATATAGATGGTTTCTCAACCATTCCTTAACTTCTAACTCCCATATCTCGCGAACGGACTGAGGAACTCGAGAAATGCCTGTTGCATCTGAAAGCAGAAAGTCGCCCGATTACAACGCTGTGTGTATTTTTGCCCTCGGCAATAGTAGTTATTGGTTTCGAGTATCAGACTTGCGAATATATAGATGGTTTCTCAACCATTCCTTAGCTTCAAACTCCCATATATCGCGAGCGGATTGACGGACTCGAGAAATTCCTGTTGCATCTGAAAGTAGAAACTCACCCGATTACAATGGTGTGTGTGCTTTTCCCCTAGGCCATTCCAGTTATTGGCTTCGAGTAACAGACTTGCGGAAATTTTGATGGTTTCTCAACCATTCCTTACCTTCAAACTCCCATATCTCGCGAACCGATTGACGAACTCGAGAAATTCCTGTTGCATCTCAAAGCAGAAACTCTTCCGATTACAGCGGTATGTGTATTTCTGCCCAGGCCATAGTAGTTATTGGTTTCGAGTATCAGACTTGCGAAAATTTTGATGGTTTCTCAACCATTCCTTAACTTCAAACTCCCATATCTCGCGAACGGATTGACGAATCCGAAAAATTTCTGTTGCATCCAAAAACAGATACTCTCCCGACTACAACGCTATGTGTATTTTTCCCCTAGGCCATTCCAGTTATTGGCTTCGAGTAACAGACTTGCGAAAATTTTGATGGTTTCTTAACCATTCCTTACCTTCAAACACCCATATTTCGCGAACGGAATGACGAACTCGAGAAATTCCTGTTGCATCTGAAAGTAGAAACTCGCCCCATTACAATGGTGTGTGTACTTTTCCCCTAGGCCATTCCAGTTATTGGCTTCGAGTAACCGACTTGCGAAAATTTTAATGGTTTCTTAACCATTCCTTAACTTCAAACTCCCATATCTCGCGAACGGATTGACGAACTCGAGAAATTCCTGTTGCATCTGAAAGCAGAAACTCGACCGATTACAATGGTGTGTGTACTTTTCCCCTAGGTCATTCCAGTTATTCGTTTCTAGCATCAGAATTGCGAAAATTTTGATGGTTTCTCAACCATTCCTTAACTCAAAACTCCCATATCTCGCGAACGGATTGACGAACTCGAGGAATTCCTGTTGCATCTGAATGTAGAAACTCGCCCGATTACAATGGTGTGCGTACTTTTCCCCTAGGCCATTCCAGTTATTGGTTTCGAGTATCAGACTTGCGAAAATTTTGATGGTTTCTCAACCATTCCTTAACTTCAAACTCCCATATCTCGCGAACGGATTGACGAACTCGAGATATTCCTGTTGCATCTGAAAGTAGAAATTCGCCCGATTACAATGATGTGTGTACTTTTCCCATAGGCCATTTCAGTTATTGGTTTCGAGTATCAGACGTGCGAAAATTTTGATGGTTTCTCAACCATTCCTTAACTTCAAACTCCCATATCTCGCGAACGGTTTGACGAACTCGAGGAATTCCTGTTGCATCTGAAAGTAGAAACTCGCCCGATTACAATGGTGTGCGTACTTTTCCCCTAGGCCATTCCAGTTATTGGTTTCGAGTATCAGACTTGCGAAAATTTTGATGGTTTCTCAACCATTCCTTAACTTCAAACTCCCATATCTCTCGAACGGATTGACGAACTCGAGAATTTCCTATTGCATCTGAAAGCAGAAACTCGCCCAATTACAATGGTGTGTGTACTTTTCCCCTAGGCCATTCCAGTTATTGGTTTCGAGTATCAGAATTGCGAAAATTTTGATGGATTCTCAACCGTCTCTTAACTCCTAACTCCCATATCTCGCGAACGGATTGGCGAACTCGAGAAATTCCTGTTGCATCTGAAAGTAGAAACGCGCCCGATTATAATTGTTTGTGTGCTTTTCCCCTAGGCCATTCCAGTTATAGGTTTCGAGTATCAGACCAGCGACAATTTTGATGGCTTCTCAACCATTCCTTAACTTCAAACTCCCATATCTCGCGAACGGATTGACGAACTCGAGATATTCCTGTTGCATCTGAAAGTAGAAATTCGCCCGATTACAATGATGTGTGTACTTTTCCCATAGGCCATTTCAGTTATTGGTTTCGAGTATCAGACGTGCGAAAATTTTGATGGTTTCTCAACCATTCCTTAACTTCAAAGTCCCATATCTCGCGAACGGTTTAACGAACTCGAGGAATTCCTGTTGCATCTGAAAGTAGAAACTCGCCCGATTACAATGGTGTGCGTACTTTTCCCCTAGGCCATTCCAGTTATTGGTTTCGAGTATCAGACTTGCGAAAATTTTGATGGTTTCTCAACCATTCCTTAACTTCAAACTCCCATATCTCGCGAACGGATTGACGAACTCGAGATATTCCTGTTGCATCTGAAAGTAGAAATTCGCCGGATTACAATGATGTGTGTACTTTTCCCATAGGCCATTTCAGTTATTGGTTTCGAGTACCAGACGTGCGAAAATTTTGATGGTTTCTCAACCATTCCTTAACTTCAAACTCCCATATCTCGCGAACGGTTTGACGAACTCGAGGAATTCCTGTTGCATCTGAAAGTAGAAACTCGCCCGATAACAACGGTGTGCGTACTTTTCCCCTAGGCCATTCCAGTTATTGGCTTCGAGTATCAGACTTGCGAAAATTTTGATGGTTTCTCAACCATTCCTTAACTTCAAACTCCCATATCTCTCGAACGGATTGACGAACTCGAGAATTTCCTATTGCATCTGAAAGCAGAAACTCGCCCAATTACAATGGTGTGTGTACTTTTCCCCTAGGCCATTCCAGTTATTGGTTTCGAGTATCAGAATTGCGAAAATTTTGATGGATTCTCAACCGTCTCTTAACTCCTAACTCCCATATCTCGCGAACGGATTGGCGAACTCGAGAAATTCCTGTTGCATCTGAAAGTAGAAACTTGCCCGATTACAATGGTGTGTGTACTTTTCCCCTGGGCCATTGTAGTTATAGGTTTCGAGTATCAGACAAGCGAAAATTTTGATGGTTTCTCAACCATTCCTTAACTTCAAACTCCCATATCTCGCGAACGGATTGACGAACTCCAGATATTCCTGTTGCATCTGAAAGTAGAAAGTCGACCGATTACAATGGTGTGTGTACTTTTCCCCCAGGTAATTCCAGTTATAGGTTTCGAGTATCAGACTTGCGAAAATTTTGATGGTTTCTGAACCATTCCATAACTTCAAACTCCCATATCTCGCGAACGGATTGACGAAATCGAGAAATTCCTGTTGCATCTGAAAGTAGAAACTCGCCCGATTATAATTGTTTGTGTGCTTTTCCCCTAGGCCATTCCAGTTATAGGTTTCGAGTATCAGACCAGCGAAAATTTTGATGGTTTCTCAACCATTCCTTAACTTCAAACTCCCATATCTCGCGAACGGATTGACGAACTCGAGATATTCCTGTTGCATCTGAAAGTAGAATCACGCCCGATTACAATGGTGTGTGTGCTTTTCCCCTAGGCCATTCCAGTTATTGGTTTCGAGTATCAGACTTGCGAAAATTTTGATGGATTCTCAACCGTCTCTTAACTCCTAACTCCCATATCTCGCGAACGGATTGGCGAACTCGATAAATTCCTGTTGCATCTGAAAGTAGAAACTTGCCCGATCACAATGGTCTGTGTACTTTTCCCCTAGGCCATTGTAGTTATAGGTTTCGAGTATCAGACCAGCGAAAATTTTGATGGTTTCTCAACCATACCTTAACTTCAAACTCCCATATCTCGCGAACGGATTGACGAACTCCAGATATTCCTGTTGCATCTGAAAGTAGAAACTCGCCCGATTATAATTGTTTGTGTGCTTTTCCCCTAGGCCATTCCAGTTATAGTTTTCGAGTATCAGACCAGCGAAAATTTTGATGGTTTCTCAACCATTCCTTAACTTCAAACTCCCATATCTCGCGAACGGATTGACGAACTCGAGATATTCCTGTTGCATCTGAAAGTAGAAACTCGCCCGATTATAATGGGTTGTGTGCTTCTCCCCTAGGCCATTCCAGTTATAGGTTTCGAGTATCAGACCAGCGACAATTTTGATGGCTTCTCAACCATTCCTTAACTTCAAACTCCCATATCTCGCGAACGGATTGACGAACTCGAGATATTCCTGTTGCATCTGAAAGTAGAAATTCGCCCGATTACAATGATGTGTGTACTTTTCCCCTAGGCCATTCCAGTTATTGGTTTCGAGTATCAGAATTGCGAAAATTTTAATGGTTTCTCAACCATTCCTTAACTTCAAACTCCCATATCTCGCGAACGGATTGACGAACTCGAGATATTCCTGTTGCATCTGAAAGTAGAATCTCGCCCGATTACAATGGTGTGTGTGCTTTTCCCCTAGGCCATTCCAGTTATTGGTTTCGAGTATCAGACTTGCGAACATTTTGATGGTTTCTCAACCATTCCTTAACTTCTAACTCCCATATCTCGCGAACGGACTGACGAACTCGAGAAATGCCTGTTGCATCTGAAAGCAGAAAGTCGCCCGATTACAACGCTATGTGTATTTTTGCCCTCGGCAATAGGAGTTATTGGTTTCGAGTATCAGACTTGCGAATATATAGATGGTTTCTCAACCATTCCTTAACTTCTAACTCCCATATCTCGCGAACGGACTGAGGAACTCGAGAAATGCCTGTTGCATCTGAAAGCAGAAAGTCGCCCGATTACAACGCTGTGTGTATTTTTGCCCTCGGCAATAGTAGTTATTGGTTTCGAGTATCAGACTTGCGAATATATAGATGGTTTCTCAACCATTCCTTAGCTTCAAACTCCCATATATCGCGAGCGGATTGACGGACTCGAGAAATTCCTGTTGCATCTGAAAGTAGAAACTCACCCGATTACAATGGTGTGTGTGCTTTTCCCCTAGGCCATTCCAGTTATTGGCTTCGAGTAACAGACTTGCGGAAATTTTGATGGTTTCTCAACCATTCCTTACCTTCAAACTCCCATATCTCGCGAACGGATTGACGAACTCGAGAAATTCCTGTTGCATCTCAAAGCAGAAACTCTTCCGATTACAGCGGTATGTGTATTTCTGCCCAGGCCATAGTAGTTATTGGTTTCGAGTATCAGACTTGCGAAAATTTTGATGGTTTCTCAACCATTCCTTAACTTCAAACTCCCATATCTCGCGAACGGATTGACGAATCCGAAAAATTTCTGTTGCATCCAAAAACAGATACTCTCCCGACTACAACGCTATGTGTATTTTTCCCCTAGGCCATTCCAGTTATTGGCTTCGAGTAACAGACTTGCGAAAATTTTGATGGTTTCTTAACCATTCCTTACCTTCAAACACCCATATTTCGCGAACGGAATGACGAACTCGAGAAATTCCTGTTGCATCTGAAAGTAGAAACTCGCCCCATTACAATGGTGTGTGTACTTTTCCCCTAGGCCATTCCAGTTATTGGCTTCGAGTAACCGACTTGCGAAAATTTTAATGGTTTCTTAACCATTCCTTAACTTCAAACTCCCATATCTCGCGAACGGATTGACGAACTCGAGAAATTCCTGTTGCATCTGAAAGCAGAAACTCGACCGATTACAATGGTGTGTGTACTTTTCCCCTAGGTCATTCCAGTTATTCGTTTCTAGCATCAGAATTGCGAAAATTTTGATGGTTTCTCAACCATTCCTTAACTCAAAACTCCCATATCTCGCGAACGGATTGACGAACTCGAGGAATTCCTGTTGCATCTGAATGTAGAAACTCGCCCGATTACAATGGTGTGCGTACTTTTCCCCTAGGCCATTCCTGTTATTGGTTTCGAGTATCAGACTTGCGAAAATTTTGATGGTTTCTCAACCATTCCTTAACTTCAAACTCCCATATCTCGCGAACGGATTGACGAACTCGAGATATTCCTGTTGCATCTGAAAGTAGAAATTCGCCCGATTACAATGATGTGTGTACTTTTCCCATAGGCCATTTCAGTTATTGGTTTCGAGTATCAGACGTGCGAAAATTTTGATGGTTTCTCAACCATTCCTTAACTTCAAACTCCCATATCTCGCGAACGGTTTGACGAACTCGAGGAATTCCTGTTGCATCTGAAAGTAGAAACTCGCCCGATTACAATGGTGTGCGTACTTTTCCCCTAGGCCATTCCAGTTATTGGTTTCGAGTATCAGACTTGCGAAAATTTTGATGGTTTCTCAACCATTCCTTAACTTCAAACTCCCATATCTCTCGAACGGATTGACGAACTCGAGAATTTCCTATTGCATCTGAAAGCAGAAACTCGCCCAATTACAATGGTGTGTGTACTTTTCCCCTAGGCCATTCCAGTTATTGGTTTCGAGTATCAGAATTGCGAAAATTTTGATGGATTCTCAACCGTCTCTTAACTCCTAACTCCCATATCTCGCGAACGGATTGGCGAACTCGAGAAATTCCTGTTGCATCTGAAAGTAGAAACGCGCCCGATTATAATTGTTTGTGTGCTTTTCCCCTAGGCCATTCCAGTTATAGGTTTCGAGTATCAGACCAGCGACAATTTTGATGGCTTCTCAACCATTCCTTAACTTCAAACTCCCATATCTCGCGAACGGATTGACGAACTCGAGATATTCCTGTTGCATCTGAAAGTAGAAATTCGCCCGATTACAATGATGTGTGTACTTTTCCCATAGGCCATTTCAGTTATTGGTTTCGAGTATCAGACGTGCGAAAATTTTGATGGTTTCTCAACCATTCCTTAACTTCAAAGTCCCATATCTCGCGAACGGTTTAACGAACTCGAGGAATTCCTGTTGCATCTGAAAGTAGAAACTCGCCCGATTACAATGGTGTGCGTACTTTTCCCCTAGGCCATTCCAGTTATTGGTTTCGAGTATCAGACTTGCGAAAATTTTGATGGTTTCTCAACCATTCCTTAACTTCAAACTCCCATATCTCGCGAACGGATTGACGAACTCGAGATATTCCTGTTGCATCTGAAAGTAGAAATTCGCCGGATTACAATGATGTGTGTACTTTTCCCATAGGCCATTTCAGTTATTGGTTTCGAGTACCAGACGTGCGAAAATTTTGATGGTTTCTCAACCATTCCTTAACTTCAAACTCCCATATCTCGCGAACGGTTTGACGAACTCGAGGAATTCCTGTTGCATCTGAAAGTAGAAACTCGCCCGATAACAACGGTGTGCGTACTTTTCCCCTAGGCCATTCCAGTTATTGGCTTCGAGTATCAGACTTGCGAAAATTTTGATGGTTTCTCAACCATTCCTTAACTTCAAGCTCCCATATCTCTCGAACGGATTGACGAACTCGAGAATTTCCTATTGCATCTGAAAGCAGAAACTCGCCCAATTACAATGGTGTGTGTACTTTTCCCCTAGGCCATTCCAGTTATTGGTTTCGAGTATCAGAATTGCGAAAATTTTGATGGATTCTCAACCGTCTCTTAACTCCTAACTCCCATATCTCGCGAACGGATTGGCGAACTCGAGAAATTCCTGTTGCATCTGAAAGTAGAAACTTGCCCGATTACAATGGTGTGTGTACTTTTCCCCTGGGCCATTGTAGTTATAGGTTTCGAGTATCAGACAAGCGAAAATTTTGATGGTTTCTCAACCATTCCTTAACTTCAAACTCCCATATCTCGCGAACGGATTGACGAACTCCAGATATTCCTGTTGCATCTGAAAGTAGAAAGTCGACCGATTACAATGGTGTGTGTACTTTTCCCCCAGGTAATTCCAGTTATAGGTTTCGAGTATCAGACTTGCGAAAATTTTGATGGTTTCTGAACCATTCCATAACTTCAAACTCCCATATCTCGCGAACGGATTGACGAAATCGAGAAATTCCTGTTGCATCTGAAAGTAGAAACTCGCCCGATTATAATTGTTTGTGTGCTTTTCCCCTAGGCCATTCCAGTTATAGGTTTCGAGTATCAGACCAGCGAAAATTTTGATGGTTTCTCAACCATTCCTTAACTTCAAACTCCCATATCTCGCGAACGGATTGACGAACTCGAGATATTCCTGTTGCATCTGAAAGTAGAATCACGCCCGATTACAATGGTGTGTGTGCTTTTCCCCTAGGCCATTCCAGTTATTGGTTTCGAGTATCAGACTTGCGAAAATTTTGATGGATTCTCAACCGTCTCTTAACTCCTAACTCCCATATCTCGCGAACGGATTGGCGAACTCGATAAATTCCTGTTGCATCTGAAAGTAGAAACTTGCCCGATCACAATGGTGTGTGTACTTTTCCCCTAGGCCATTGTAGTTATAGGTTTCGAGTATCAGACCAGCGAAAATTTTGATGGTTTCTCAACCATACCTTAACTTCAAACTCCCATATCTCGCGAACGGATTGACGAACTCCAGATATTCCTGTTGCATCTGAAAGTAGAAACTCGCCCGATTATAATTGTTTGTGTGCTTTTCCCCTAGGCCATTCCAGTTATAGTTTTCGAGTATCAGACCAGCGAAAATTTTGATGGTTTCTCAACCATTCCTTAACTTCAAACTCCCATATCTCGCGAACGGATTGACGAACTCGAGATATTCCTGTTGCATCTGAAAGTAGAAACTCGCCCGATTATAATGGGTTGTGTGCTTCTCCCCTAGGCCATTCCAGTTATAGGTTTCGAGTATCAGACCAGCGACAATTTTGATGGCTTCTCAACCATTCCTTAACTTCAAACTCCCATATCTCGCGAACGGATTGACGAACTCGAGATATTCCTGTTGCATCTGAAAGTAGAAATTCGCCCGATTACAATGATGTGTGTACTTTTCCCCTAGGCCATTCCAGTTATTGGTTTCGAGTATCAGAATTGCGAAAATTTTAATGGTTTCTCAACCATTCCTTAACTTCAAACTCCCATATCTCGCGAACGGATTGACGAACTCGAGATATTCCTGTTGCATCTGAAAGTAGAATCTCGCCCGATTACAATGGTGTGTGTGCTTTTCCCCTAGGCCATTCCAGTTATTGGTTTCGAGTATCAGACTTGCGAACATTTTGATGGTTTCTCAACCATTCCTTAACTTCTAACTCCCATATCTCGCGAACGGACTGACGAACTCGAGAAATGCCTGTTGCATCTGAAAGCAGAAAGTCGCCCGATTACAACGCTATGTGTATTTTTGCCCTCGGCAATAGGAGTTATTGGTTTCGAGTATCAGACTTGCGAATATATAGATGGTTTCTCAACCATTCCTTAACTTCTAACTCCCATATCTCGCGAACGGACTGAGGAACTCGAGAAATGCCTGTTGCATCTGAAAGCAGAAAGTCGCCCGATTACAACGCTGTGTGTATTTTTGCCCTCGGCAATAGTAGTTATTGGTTTCGAGTATCAGACTTGCGAATATATAGATGGTTTCTCAACCATTCCTTAGCTTCAAACTCCCATATATCGCGAGCGGATTGACGGACTCGAGAAATTCCTGTTGCATCTGAAAGTAGAAACTCACCCGATTACAATGGTGTGTGTGCTTTTCCCCTAGGCCATTCCAGTTATTGGCTTCGAGTAACAGACTTGCGGAAATTTTGATGGTTTCTCAACCATTCCTTACCTTCAAACTCCCATATCTCGCGAACGGATTGACGAACTCGAGAAATTCCTGTTGCATCTCAAAGCAGAAACTCTTCCGATTACAGCGGTATGTGTATTTCTGCCCAGGCCATAGTAGTTATTGGTTTCGAGTATCAGACTTGCGAAAATTTTGATGGTTTCTCAACCATTCCTTAACTTCAAACTCCCATATCTCGCGAACGGATTGACGAATCCGAAAAATTTCTGTTGCATCCAAAAACAGATACTCTCCCGACTACAACGCTATGTGTATTTTTCCCCTAGGCCATTCCAGTTATTGGCTTCGAGTAACAGACTTGCGAAAATTTTGATGGTTTCTTAACCATTCCTTACCTTCAAACACCCATATTTCGCGAACGGAATGACGAACTCGAGAAATTCCTGTTGCATCTGAAAGTAGAAACTCGCCCCATTACAATGGTGTGTGTACTTTTCCCCTAGGCCATTCCAGTTATTGGCTTCGAGTAACCGACTTGCGAAAATTTTAATGGTTTCTTAACCATTCCTTAACTTCAAACTCCCATATCTCGCGAACGGATTGACGAACTCGAGAAATTCCTGTTGCATCTGAAAGCAGAAACTCGACCGATTACAATGGTGTGTGTACTTTTCCCCTAGGTCATTCCAGTTATTCGTTTCTAGCATCAGAATTGCGAAAATTTTGATGGTTTCTCAACCATTCCTTAACTCAAAACTCCCATATCTCGCGAACGGATTGACGAACTCGAGAAATTCCTGTTGCATCTGAAAGTAGAAACTCGCCCCAGTACAATGGTGTGTGTACTTTTCCCCTAGGCCACAGCAGTTATTGGTTTCAAGTATCAAACTTGCGAAAAATTTGATGGCTCCTCAACCATTCCTTAACTTCAAACACCCATTTCTCGCGAACGGATTGACGAACTCGAGAAATTCCTGTTGCATCTGAAAGTAGAAACTCGCCCCATTACAATGGTGTGTGTACTTTTCCCCTAGGCCATTCCAGTTATTGGCTTCGAGTAACAGACTTGCGAAAATTTTAATGGTTTCTTAACCATTCCTTAACTTCAAACTGCCATATCTCGCGAACGGATTGACGAACTCGAGAAATTCCTGTTGCATCGGAAAGCAGAAACTCGACCGATTACAATGGTGTGTGTACTTTTCCCCTAGGTCATTCCAGTTATTCGTTTCTAGCATCAGAATCGCGAAAATTTTGATGGTTTCTCAACCATTCCTTAACTCAAAACTCCCATATCTCGCGAACGGATTGCCGAACTCGAGAAATTCCTGTTGCATCTGGAAGAAGAAACTCTCCCGATTACAACGCTATGTATATTTTTCCCCTAGGCCATTGTAGTTATCGGTTTCTAGCATCAGAATTGCGAAAATTTTGATGGTTTCTCTACCATTCCTTAACTTCAAACTCCCATATCTCGCGAACGGATTGACGAACTCGAGAAATTCCGGTCGCATCTGAAAGTAGAAACTCGCCCCATTACAATGGTGTGTGTATTTTTCCCCTAGGTCATTCCAGTTATTCGTTTCTAGCATCAGAATTGCGAAAATTTTGATGGTTTCTCAACCATTCCTTAACTCAAAACTCCCATATTTCGCGAACGGATTGACGAACTCGAGAAATTCCTGTTGCATCTGAAAGCAGAAACTCGACCGATTACAATGGTGTGTGTACTTTTCCCCTAGGTCATTCCAGTTATTCGTTTCTAGCATCAGAATTGCAAAAATTTTGATGGTTTCTCAACCATTCCTTACCTTCAAACACCAATATCTCTCGAACGGAATGACGAACTCGAGAAATTCCTGTTGTATCTGAAAGTAGAAACTCGCCCGATTACAAAGGTATGTGTATTTTTCCCCTAGGCCATAGTAGTTATTGGTTTCGACTATCAGACTTGCGAAAACTGTGATGGTCTCTCAACCATTCCTTAACTTCAAACTCCCATATCTCGCGAACGGATTGACGAACTCGAGGAGTTCCTGTTGCATCTGAAAGTAGAAACTCGTCCCATTACAATGGTGTGTGCACTTTTCCCCTAGGCCATTCCAGTTATTGGTTTCGTGTATCAGACTTGCGAAAATTTTGATGGTTTCTCAACCATTCCTTAACTTCAAACTCCCATATCTCGCGAACGGATTGACGAACTCGAGAAATTCCTGTTACATCTGAAAGTAGATACTCGCCCCATTACAATGGTGTGCGTACTTTTCCCCTAGGCCATTCCAGTTGTTGGTTTCGAGTATCAGACTTGCGAAAATTTTGATGGTTTGTCAACCATTCCTTAACTTCAAACACCCATATCACGCGAACGGATTGACGAACTCGAGAAATTCCTGTTGCATCTGAAAGTTGAAACTCGCCCGGTTACAAAGGTATGTGTATTTTTCCCCTAGGCCACAGCAGTTATTGGTTTCGAGTATCAGACTTGCGAAAATTGTGATGGTTTCTCAACCATTCCTTAACTTCAAACTCCCATATCTCGCGAACGGATTGACGAACACGAGAAATTCCGGTTGCATCTGGAAGAAGAAACTCTACCGATTACAACGCTATGTGTATTTTTCCCCTAGGCCATTGTAGTTATTGGTTTCGAGTATCAGACTTGCGAAGATTTTGATGGTTTCTCAACCATTCCTTAACTTCAAACTCCCATATCTCGCGAACGGATTGACGAACTGGAGAAATTCCTGTTGCATCTGAAAGCAGAAACTTGACCGATTACAATGGTGTGTGTACTTTTCCCCTAGGTCATTCCAGCTATTCGTTTCTAGCATCAGAATTGCGAAAATTTTGATGGTTTCTCAACCATTGCTTAAATTCAAACTCCCATATCTCGCGAACGGATTGACGAACTCGAGAAATTCCTGTTGCACCTGAAAGTAGAAACTCGCCCGATTACAAAGGTATGTGCATTTTTGCCCTAGGCCATAGTAGTTATTAGTTTCGAGTATCAGACTTGCGAAAATTGTGATGGTTTCTCAACCATTCCTTAACTTCAAACTCCCATATCTCGCGAACGGATTGACGAACTCGAGAAATTCCTGTTGCATCTGAAAGCAGAAACTCGCACGATTACAACGGTATGTGTATTTTTCCCTAAGCCATTGTAGTTATTGGTTTCGAGTATCAGACTTTCGAAAATTTTGATGGTTTCTCAACCATTCCTTAACTTCAAACTCCCATATCTCGCGAACGGATTGACGAACTCGAGAAATTCCTGTTGCATCTGAAACCAGAAACTCGTCCGATTACAACGGTATGTGTATTTTTGCCCTAGGCCATAGTAGTTATTGGTTTCGAGTATCAGACCTTCGAAAATTTTGATGGTTTGTCAACCATTCCTTAACTTCAAACACCCATACCTCGCGAACGGATTGACGAACTCGAGAAATTCCTGTTACATCTGAAAGTAGATACTCGCCACATTACAATGGTGTGTGTACTTTTCCCCTAGGCCATTCCAGTTATTGGTTTCGAGTATCAGACCAGCGAATGTTTTGATGGTTTCTCAACCATTCCTTACCTTCAAACACCCATATCTCGCAAACGGATTGACGAACTCGAGAAATTCCTGTTACATCTGAAAGTAGATACTCGCCCCATTACAATGGTTTGTGTACTTTTCCCCTAGGCCATTCCAGTTATTGGTTTCGAGTATCAGACCAGCGAAAGTTTTGATGGTTTCTCAACCATTCCTTACCTTCAAACACCCATATCTCGCGAACGGAATGACGAACTCGAGAAATTCCTGTTGTATCTGAAAGCAGAAACTAGCCCGATTACAAAGGTGTGTGTACTTTTCCCCTAGGCCATTCCAGTTATTGGTTTCTAGAATCAGAACTGCGAAAATTTTGATGGTTTCTCAATCATTCCTTAACTTCAAACTCCCATATCTCGCGAACGGATTGACGAACTCGAGAAATTCCTGTTGTATCTGAAAGCAGAAACTCGTCCGACTACAATGGTGTGTGTACTTCTCCCCTAGGCCATTCCAGTTATTGGTTTCGAGTATCAGACTTGCGAAAATTTTGATGGTTTCTCAACCGTTCCTTAATTTCAAACTCCCATATCTCGCGAACGGATTGACGAACTCGAGGAATTCCTGTTGTATCTGAAAGCAGAAACTCGCCCGATTACAATGGTGTGTGTACTTTTCCCCTAGGCCATTCCAGTTATTGGTTTCGAGTATCAGACTTGCGAAAATTTTGATGGTTTCTCAACCATTCCTTAACTTTAAACTCCCATATCTCGCGAACGGATTGACGAACTTGAGAAACTCCTGTTGCATCTGAAAGTAGAAACTCGCCCCATTACAATGGTGTGTGTACTTTTCCCCTAGGCCATTCCAGTTATTGGTTTCGAGTATCAGACTTGCGAAAATTTTGATGGTTTCTCAACCATTCTTTAACTTGAAACTCCCATATCTCGCGAACGGATTGACGAACTCGAGGAATTCCTGTTGCATCTGAAAGTAGAAACTCGCCCCATTATAAAGTTTGTGTACTTTTCCCCTAGGCCATTCCAGTTATTGGTTTCGAGTATCACACTTGCGAAAATTTTGATGGTTTGTCATCTATTCCTTAAGTTCAAACTCCCATATCTCGCGAACGGATTGACGAACTCGAGAAATTCCGGTTGCATCTGAAAGTAGAGACTCGCCCGATTAGAATAGTGTGTGTACTTTTCCCCTAGGCTATTCCAGTTATTCGTTTCTAGCATCAGAATTGCGAAAATTTCGATGGTTTCTCACCCATTCCTTAACTTCAGACTCCCATATCTCGCGAACAGAATGACGAACCCGAGAAATTCCTGTTGCATCTGAAAGTAGAAACTCGCACGTTTACAAGGGTGTGTGTACTTTTCCCTAGGCCATTCCAGTTATTGGTTTCGAGTATCAGAATTGCGAAAATTTTGATGGTTTCTCAACCATTCCTTAACTTCAAACTCCCATATCTCGCGAACGGAATGACGGACTCGAGAAATTCCTGTTGCATCTAAAAGTGGAAACTCGCCCGATTACAGACGTATGTGCATTTTTCCCCTAGGCCTTTGTTGTTATTGGTTTCGAGTATCAGACTTGCGAAAATTTTGATGGTTTCTCAAGCATTCCTTAAAGTCAAACTCCCATATCTCGCGAACGGATTTACGAACTCGAGAAATTCCTGTTGCATCCGAAAGTGGAAACTCGCCCGATTACAAGGGTGTGTGTACTTTTTCCCTTGCCATTCCAGTTATTGGTTTCGAGTATCAGAATTGCGAAAATTTCGAGGGTTTCTCAACCATTCCTTAACTTCAAACTCCCATATCTCGCGAACGGATTGACGAACTCGAGAAATTCCTGTTGCATCTGAAAGTAGAGACTCGCCCGATTAGAATAGTGTGTGTACTTTTCCCCTAGGTCATTCCAGTTATTCGTTTCTAGCATCAGAATTGCGAAAATTTCGATGGTTTCTCAACCATTCCTTAACTTCAAACTCCCATATCTCGCGAACGGATTGACGAACTCGAGAAATTCCTGTTGCATCTGAAAGTGGAAACTCGCCCGATTACAAAGGTATCTGTATTTTTCCCCTAGGCCTTTGTAGTTATTGGTTTCGAGTATCAGAATTGCGAGAATTTTGATGGTTTCTCAACCATTCCTTAACTTCAAACTCCCATATCTCGCGAACGGAATGACGAACTCGAGAAATTCCTGTTGCATCTGAAAGTAGAGACTCGCCCGATTAGAATGGTGTGTGTGCTTTTCCCCTAGGCCATTCCAGTTATTCGTTTCTAGCATCAGAATTGCGAAAATTTTGATGGTTTCTCAACCATTCCTTAACTTCAAACTCCCATATCTCGCGAACGGATTGAGGAACTCGAGAAATTCCTGTTGCATCTAAAAGCAGAAACTCGCCCGATTACAATGGTGTGTGCACCTTTCCCCTAGGCCATAGTAGTTATTGGTTTCGAGTATCAGACTTGCGAAAATTGTGATGGTTTCTCAACGATTCCTTAACTTCAAACTCCCATATCTCGCGAACGGATTTACGAAATCGAGAAATTCCTGTTGCATCTGAAAGTAGAAACTCGCCCGATTGCAACGGTATGTGTATTTTTCCCCTAGGCCATTGTAGTTATTCGTTTCTAGCATCAGAATTGCGAAAATTTTGATGGTTCCTCAAGCATTCCTTAACTTCAAACTTCCATATCTCGCGAACGGATTGACGAACTCGAGAAATTCCTGTTGCGTCTGAAAGCAGAAACTCGCCCGATTACAACGGTATGTGTATTTTCCCCTAGGCCATTGTAGTTATTGGATTCTAGCGTCAGAATTGCGAAAATTTTGATGGTTTCTCAACCATTCCTTAACTTCAAACTCCCATATCTCGCGAACGGATTGAGGAACTCGAGAAATTCCTGTTGCATCTAAAAGCAGAAACTCGCCCGATTACAATGGTGTGTGCACCTTTCCCCTAGGCCATAGTAGTTATTGGTTTCGAGTATCAGACTTGCGAAAATTGTGATGGTTTCTCAACGATTCCTTTACTTCAAACTCCCATATCTCGCGAACGGATTTACGAAATAGAGAAATTCCTGTTGCATCTGAAAGTAGAAACTCGCCCGATTGCAACGGTATGTGTATTTTTCCCCTAGGCCATTGTAGTTATTCGTTTCTAGCATCAGAATTGCGAAAATTTTGATGGTTCCTCAAGCATTCCTTAACTTCAAACTTCCATATCTCGCGAACGGATTGACGAACTCGAGAAATTCCTGTTGCGTCTGAAAGCAGAAACTCGCCCGATTACAACGGTATGTGTATTTTCCCCTAGGCCATTGTAGTTATTGGATTCTAGCGTCAGAATTGCGAAAATTTTGATGGTTTCTCAACCATTCCTTAACTTCAAACTCCCATATCTCGCGAACGGAATGACGAAATCGAGAAATTCCTGTTGCATCTGAAAGCAGAAACTCGCCCGATTACAAAGATATGTGTTTTTCCCCTAGGCCTTTGTAGTTATTGGTTTCGAGTATCAGACTTGCGAAAATTATGAGGGTTTCTCAACCATTCCTTAACTTCAAACTCCCATATCTCGCGAACGGATTGACGAACTCGAGAAATTCCTGTTGCATCTGAAAGTAGAGACTCGCCCGATTAGAATAGTGTGTGTACTTTTCCCCTAGGCCATTCAGTTATTGGTTTCGAGTATCAGAATTGCGAAATTTTCGAGGGTTTCTCAACCATTCCTTAACTTCAAACTCCCATATCTCGCGAACGGATTGACGAACTCGAGAAATTCCTGTTGCATCTTAAAGTAGAGACTCGCCCGATTAGAATAGTGTGTGTACTTTTCCCCTAGGCCATTCCAGTTATTCGTTTCGAGCATCAGAATTGCGAAAATTCTGATGGTTTCTCAACCATTCCTTAACTTCAAACTCCCATATCTCGCGAACGGAATGACGAACTCGAGAAATTCCTGTTGCATCTGAAAGTGGAAACTCGCCCAATTACAGAGGTATGTGCGTTTTTTCCCTAGGCCTTTGTTGTTATTGGTTTCGAGTATCAGACTTGCGAAAATTTTGATGGTTTCTCAAGCTTTCCTTAACTTCAAACTCCCATATCTCGCGAACGGATTGACGAACTCGAGAAATTCCTGTTGCATCTGAAAGTAGAGACTCGCCCGATTAGAATGGTGTGCGTACTTTTCCCCTAGGCCATTCCAGTTATTCGTTTCTAACATCAGAATTGCGAAAATTTCGATGGTTTCTCAACCATTCCTTAACTTCAAACTCCCATATCTCGCGAACGGAATGACGAACTCGAGAAATTCCTGTTGCATCTGAAAGTTGAAACTCGCCCGGTTACAAAGGTATGTGTATTTTTCCCCTAGGCCACAGCAGTTATTGGTTTCGAGTATCAGACTTGCGAAAATTGTGATGGTTTCTCAACCATTCCTTAACTTCAAACTCCCATATCTCGCGAACGGATTGACGAACACGAGAAATTCTGGTTGCATCTGGAAGAAGAAACTCTACGGATTACAACGCTATGTGTATTTTTCCCCTAGGCCATTGTAGTTATTGGTTTCGAGTATCAGACTTGCGAAGATTTTGATGGTTTCTCAACCATTCCTTAACTTCAAACTCCCATATCTCGCGAACGGATTGACGAACTGGAGAAATTCCTGTTGCATCTGAAAGCAGAAACTTGACCGATTACAATGGTGTGTGTACTTTTCCCCTAGGTCATTCCAGCTATTCGTTTCTAGCATCAGAATTGCGAAAATTTTGATGGTTTCTCAACCATTGCTTAACTTCAAACTCCCATATCTCGCGAACGGATTGACGAACTCGAGAAATTCCTGTTGCACCTGAAAGTAGAAACTCGCCCGATTACAAAGGTATGTGCATTTTTGCCCTAGGCCATAGTAGTTATTAGTTTCGAGTATCAGACTTGCGAAAATTGTGATGGTTTCTCAACCATTCCTTAACTTCAAACTCCCATATCTCGCGAACGGATTGACGAACTCGAGAAATTCCTGTTGCATCTGAAAGCAGAAACTCGCACGATTACAACGGTATGTGTATTTTTCCCTAAGCCATTGTAGTTATTGGTTTCGAGTATCAGACTTTCGAAAATTTTGATGGTTTCTCAACCATTCCTTAACTTCAAACTCCCATATCTCGCGAACGGATTGACGAACTCGAGAAATTCCTGTTGCATCTGAAACCAGAAACTCGTCCGATTACAACGGTATGTGTATTTTTGCCCTAGGCCATAGTAGTTATTGGTTTCGAGTATCAGACCTTCGAAAATTTTGATGGTTTGTCAACCATTCCTTAACTTCAAACACCCATACCTCGCGAACGGATTGACGAACTCGAGAAATTCCTGTTACATCTGAAAGTAGATACTCGCCACATTACAATGGTGTGTGTACTTTTCCCCTAGGCCATTCCAGTTATTGGTTTCGAGTATCAGACCAGCGAATGTTTTGATGGTTTCTCAACCATTCCTTACCTTCAAACACCCATATCTCGCAAACGGATTGACGAACTCGAGAAATTCCTGTTACATCTGAAAGTAGATACTCGCCCCATTACAATGGTTTGTGTACTTGTCCCCTAGGCCATTCCAGTTATTGGTTTCTAGAATCAGAACTGCGAAAATTTTGATGGTTTCTCAATCATTCCTTAACTTCAAACTCCCATATCTCGCGAACGGATTGACGAACTCGAGAAATTCCTGTTGCATCTGAAAGTAGAAACTCGCCCGATTACAAAGGTATGTGTATTTTTCCCTTAGGCCATAGTAGTTACTGGTTTCGAGTATCAGACATCCGAAAATTGTGATGGTCTCACAACCATTCCTTAACTTCAAACTCCCATATCTCGCGAACGGATTGACGAACTCGAGAAATTCCTGTTGTATCTGAAAGCAGAAACTCGTCCGACTACAATGGTGTGTGTACTTCTCCCCTAGGCCATTCCAGTTATTGGTTTCGAGTATCAGACTTGCGAAAATTTTGATGGTTTCTCAACCGTTCCTTAATTTCAAACTCCCATATCTCGCGAACGGATTGACGAACTCGAGGAATTCCTGTTGCATCTGAAAGTAGAAACTCGCCCCATTTCAATGGTGTGGGTACTTTTCCCCTAGACCATTCCAGTTATTGGTTTCGAGTATCACACTTGCGAAAATTTTGATGGTTTCAAAAGCATTCCTTAACTTCAAACTCCCATATCTCGCGAACGGATTGACGAACTCGAGGAATTCCTGTTGTATCTGAAAGCAGAAACTCGCCCGATTACAATGGTGTGCGTACTTTTCCCCTAGGCCATTCCAGTTATTGGTTTCGAGTATCAGACTTGCGAAAATTTTGATGGTTTCTCAACCATTCCTTAACTTTAAACTCCCATATCTCGCGAACGGATTGACGAACTTGAGAAACTCCTGTTGCATCTGAAAGTAGAAACTCGCCCCATTACAATGGTGTGTGTACTTTTCCCCTAGGCCATTCCAGTTATTGGTTTCGAGTATCAGACTTGCGAAAATTTTGATGGTTTCTCAACCATTCTTTAACTTGAAACTCCCATATCTCGCGAACGGATTGACGAACTCGAGGAATTCCTGTTGCATCTGAAAGTAGAAACTCGCCCCATTATAAAGTTTGTGTACTTTTCCCCTAGGCCATTCCAGTTATTGGTTTCGAGTATCACACTTGCGAAAATTTTGATGGTTTGTCATCTATTCCTTAAGTTCAAACTCCCATATCTCGCGAACGGATTGACGAACTCGAGAAATTCCGGTTGCATTTGAAAGTAGAGACTCGCCCGATTAGAATAGTGTGTGTACTTTTCCCCTAGGCTATTCCAGTTATTCGTTTCTAGCATCAGAATTGCGAAAATTTCGATGGTTTCTCACCCATTCCTTAACTTCAGACTCCCATATCTCGCGAACAGAATGACGAACCCGAGAAATTCCTGTTGCATCTGAAAGTAGAAACTCGCACGTTTACAAGGGTGTGTGTACTTTTCCCTAGGCCATTCCAGTTATTGGTTTCGAGTATCAGAATTGCGAAAATTTTGATGGTTTCTCAACCATTCCTTAACTTCAAACTCCCATATCTCGCGAACGGATTGACGAACTCGAGAAATTCCTGTTGCATCTGAAAGTAGAGACTCGCCCGATTAGAATAGTGTGTGTACTTTTCCGCTAGGCCATTGTAGTTATTCGTTTCTAGCATCAGAATTGCGACAATTTTGATGGTTTCTCAAGCATTCCTAAACTTCAAACTTCCATATCTCGCGTACGGATTGACGAAGTCTAGAATTTCCTGTTGCATCTGAAAGCAGAATCTCGCCCGATTACAACGGTATGTGTATTTTCCCCTAGGCCATTGTAGTTATTGGTTTCTAGCGTCAGAATTGCGAAAATTTTGATGGTTTCTCAACCATTCCTTAACTTCAAACTCCCATATCTCGCGAACGGAATGACGGCCTCGAGAAATTCCTGTTGCATCTGAAAGTGGAAACTCGCCCGATTACAGAGGTATGTGCATTTTTCCCCTAGGCCTTTGTTGTTATTGGTTTCGAGTATCAGACTTGCGAAAATTTTGATGGTTTCTCAAGCATTCCTTAAAGTCAAACTCCCATATCTCGCGAACGGATTTACGAACTCGAGAAATTCCTGTTGCATCCGAAAGTGGAAACTCGCCCGATTACAAGGGTGTGTGTACTTTTTCCCTTGCCATTCCAGTTATTGGTTTCGAGTATCAGAATTGCGAAAATTTCGAGGGTTTCTCAACCATTCCTTAACTTCAAACTCCCATATCTCGCGAACGGATTGACGAACTCGAGAAATTCCTGTTGCATCTGAAAGTAGAGACTCGCCCGATTAGAATAGTTTGTGTACTTTTCCCCTAGGTCATTCCAGTTATTCGTTTCTAGCATCAGAATTGCGAAAATTTCGATGGTTTCTCAACCATTCCTTAACTTCAAACTCCCATATCTCGCGAACGGATTGACGAACTCGAGAAATTCCTGTTGCATCTGAAAGTGGAAACTCGCCCGATTACAAAGGTATCTGTATTTTTCCCCTAGGCCTTTGTAGTTATTGGTTTCGAGTATCAGAATTGCGAGAATTTTGATGGTTTCTCAACCATTCCTTAACTTCAAACTCCCATATCTCGCGAACGGAATGACGAACTCGAGAAATTCCTGTTGCATCTGAAAGTAGAGACTCGCCCGATTAGAATGGTGTGTGTGCTTTTCCCCTAGGCCATTCCAGTTATTCGTTTCTAGCATCAGAATTGCGAAAATTTTGATGGTTTCTCAACCATTCCTTAACTTCAAACTCCCATATCTCGCGAACGGATTGAGGAACTCGAGAAATTCCTGTTGCATCTAAAAGCAGAAACTCGCCCGATTACAATGGTGTGTGCACCTTTCCCCTAGGCCATAGTAGTTATTGGTTTCGAGTATCAGACTTGCGAAAATTGTGATGGTTTCTCAACGATTCCTTAACTTCAAACTCCCATATCTCGCGAACGGATTTACGAAATCGAGAAATTCCTGTTGCATCTGAAAGTAGAAACTCGCCCGATTGCAACGGTATGTGTATTTTTCCCCTAGGCCATTGTAGTTATTCGTTTCTAGCATCAGAATTGCGAAAATTTTGATGGTTCCTCAAGCATTCCTTAACTTCAAACTTCCATATCTCGCGAACGGAATGACGAACTCGAGAAATTCCTGTTGCGTCTGAAAGCAGAAACTCGCCCGATTACAACGGTATGTGTATTTTCCCCTAGGCCATTGTAGTTATTGGATTCTAGCGTCAGAATTGCGAAAATTTTGATGGTTTCTCAACCATTCCTTAACTTCAAACTCCCATATCTCGCGAACGGAATGACGAACTCGAGAAATTCCTGTTGCATCTGAAAGCAGAAACTCGCCCGATTACAAAGATATGTGTTTTTCCCCTAGGCCTTTGTAGTTATTGGTTTCGAGTATCAGACTTGCGAAAATTTTGAGGGTTTCTCAACCATTCCTTAACTTCAAACTCCCATATCTCGCGAACGGATTGACGAACTCGAGAAATTCCTGTTGCATCTGAAAGTAGAGACTCGCCCGATTAGAATAGTGTGTGTACTTTTCCCCTAGGCCATTCCAGTTATTGGTTTCGAGTATCAGAATTGCGAAATTTTCGAGGGTTTCTCAACCATTCCTTAACTTCAAACTCCCATATCTCGCGAACGGATTGACGAACTCGAGAAATTCCTGTTGCATCTTAAAGTAGAGACTCGCCCGATTAGAATAGTGTGTGTACTTTTCCCGTAGGCCATTCCAGTTATTCGTTTCGAGCATCAGAATTGCGAAAATTCTGATGGTTTCTCAACCATTCCTTAACTTCAAACTCCCATATCTCGCGAACGGAATGACGAACTCGAGAAATTCCTGTTGCATCTGAAAGTGGAAACTCGCCCAATTACAGAGGTATGTGCGTTTTTTCCCTAGGCCTTTGTTGTTATTGGTTTCGAGTATCAGACTTGCGAAAATTTTGATGGTTTCTCAAGCTTTCCTTAACTTCAAACTCCCATATCTCGCGAACGGATTGACGAACTCGAGAAATTCCTGTTGCATCTGAAAGTAGAGACTCGCCCGATTGGAATGGTGTGCGTACTTTTCCCCTAGGCCATTCCAGTTATTCGTTTCTAACATCAGAATTGCGAAAATTTCGATGGTTTCTCAACCATTCCTTAACTTCAAACTCCCATATCTCGCGAACGGAATGACGAACTCGAGAAATTCCTGTTGCATCTGAAAGTAGAAACTCGCACGATTACAAGGGTGTGTGTACTTTTCCCCTTGCCATTCTAGTTATTGGTTTCGAGTATCAGAGTTGCGAAAATTTTGATGGTTTCTCAACCATTCCTTAACTTCAAACTCCCATATCTCGCGAACGGATTGACGAACTCGAGACATTCCTGTTGCATCTGAAAGCAGAAACTCGCCCGATTACAATGGTGTATGTACCTTTCCCCTAGGCCATAGTAGTTATTGGTTTCGAGTATCAGAATTGCGAAAATTGTGATGGTTTCTCAACCATTCCTTAACTTCAAACTCCCATATCTCGCGAACGGATTGACGAACTCGAGAAATTCCTGTTGCATCTGAAAGTGGAAACTCGCCCGATTACAAAGGTATGTGTATTTTTCCCCTAGGCCTTTGTAGTTATTGGTTTCGAGTATCAGAATTGCGAAAATTTCGAGGGTTTCTCAACCATTCCTTAACTTCAAACTCCCATATCTCGCGAACGGATTGACGAACTCGAGAAATCCTGTTGCATCTGAAAGTAGAGACTCGCCCGATTAGGATAGTGTGTACTTTTCCCCTAGGCCATTCCAGTTATTCGTTTCTAGCATCAGAATTGCGAAAATTTCGATGGTTTCCCAACCATTCCTTAACTTCAAACTCCCATATCTCGCGAACGGATTGACGAACTCGAGAAATCCTGTTGCATCTGAAAGTAGAGACTCGCCCGATTAGAATGGTGTGTGTACTTTTCCCCTAGTCCATTCCAGTTATTCGTTTCTAGCATCAGAATTGCGAAAATTTCGATGGTTTCTCAACCATTCCTTAACTTCAAACTCCCATATCTCGCGAACGGATTGACGAACTCGAGAAATTCCTGTTGCATCTGAAAGTGGAAACTCGCCCGATTACAACGGTATGTGTATTTTTCCCCTAGGCCTTTGTAGTTATTGGTTTCGAGTATCAGAATGACGAGAATTTTGATGGTTTCTCAACCATTCCTTAACTTCAAACTCCCATATCTCGCGAACGGAATGACGAACTCGAGAAATTCCTGTTGCATCTGAAAGTAGAAACTCGCACGATTACAAGGGTGTGTGTACTTTTCCCCTTGCCATTCCAGTTATTGGTTTCGAGTATCAGAATTTCGAAAATTTCGAGGGTTTCTCAAGCATTCCTTAACTTCAAACTCCCATATCTCGCGAACGGATTGACGAACTCGAGTAATTCCTGTTGCATCTGAAAGTAGAAACTCGCCCGATTGCAACGGTATGTGTATTTTTCCCCTAGGCCATAGTAGTTATTGGTTTTGAGTATCAGACTTGCGAAAATTGTGATGGTCTCTCAACGATTCCTTAACTTCAAACTCCCATATCTCGCGAACGGATTTACGAAATCGAGAAATTCCTGTTGCATCTGAAAGTAGAAACTCGCCCGATTGCAACGGTATGTGTATTTTTCCCCTAGGCCATTGTAGTTATTCGTTTCTAGTATCAGAATTGCGAAAATTTTGATGGTTTCTCAAGCATTCCTTAACTTCAAACTTCCATATCTCGCGAACGGATAGACGAAATCGAGAAATTCCTGTTGCATCTGAAAGCAGAAACTCGCCCGATTACAACGGTATGTGTATTTCCCCCTAGGCCATTGTAGTTATTGGTTTCTAGCGTCAGAATTGCGAAAATTTTGATGGTTTCTCAACCATTCCTTAACTTCAAACTCCCATATCTCGCGAACGGATTGACGAACTCGAGAAATTCCTGTTGCATCGGAAAGCAGAAACTCGCCCGATTACAACGGTATGTGTATTTTTCCCCTAGGCCACTGTAGTTATTGGTTTCGAGTATCAGACTTGCGAAAATTTTGATGGTTTCTCAACCATTCCTTAACTTCAAACTCCCATATCTCGCGAACGGATTTACGAAATCGAGAAATTCCTGTTGCATCTGAAAGTAGAAACTCGCCCGATTGCAACGGTATGTGTATTTTTCCCCTAGGCCATTGTAGTTATTCGTTTCTAGTATCAGAATTGCGAAAATTTTGATGGTTTCTCAAGCATTCCTTAACTTCAAACTTCCATATCTCGCGAACGGATAGACGAAATCGAGAAATTCCTGTTGCATCTGAAAGCAGAAACTCGCCCGATTACAACGGTATGTGTATTTTCCCCTAGGCCATTGTAGTTATTGGTTTCTAGCGTCAGAATTGCGAAAATTTTGATGGTTTCTCAACCATTCCTTAACTTCAAACTCCCATATCTCGCGAACGGATTGACGAACTCGAGAAATTCCTGTTGCATCGGAAAGCAGAAACTCGCCCGATTACAACGGTATGTGTATTTTTCCCCTAGGCCACTGTAGTTATTGGTTTCGAGTATCAGACTTGCGAAAATTTTGATGGTTTCTCAAACATTCCTTAACCTCAAACTACCATATCTCGCGAACGGATTGACGAACTCGAGAAATTCCTGTTGCATCTGAAAGTGGAAACTCGCCCGATTACAAGGGTATGTGTATTTTTCCCCTAGGCCTTTGTAGTTATTGGTTTCGAGTATCAGAATTGCGAGAATTTTGATGGTTTCTCAACCATTCCTTAACTTCAAACTCCCATATCTCGCGAACGGACTGACGAACTCGAGAAATTCCTGTTGCATCTGAAAGTAGAAACTCGCACGATTACAAGGCTGTGTGTACTTTACCCCTAGGCCCTTCCAGTTATTGGTTTCGAGTATCAGAATTGCGAAAATTTTGAGGGTTTCTCAACCATTCCTTAACTTCAAGCTCCCATATCTCGCGAACGGAATGACGAACCCGAGAAATTCCTGTTGCATCTGAAAGTAGAAACTCGCACGTTTACAAGGGTGTGTGTACTTTTCCCTAGGCCATTCCAGTTATTGGTTTCGAGTATCAGAATTGCGAAAATTTTGATGGTTTCTCAACCATTCCTTAACTTCAAACTCCCATATCTCGCGAACGGATTGACGAACTCGAGAAATTCCTGTTGCATCTGAAAGTAGAGACTCGCCCGATTAGAATAGTGTGTGTACTTTTCCCCTAGGCCGTTGTAGTTATTCGTTTCTAGCATCAGAATTGCGACAATTTTGATGGTTTCTCAAGCATTCCTAAACTTCAAACTTCCATATCTCGCGTACGGATTGACGAAGTCTAGAATTTCCTGTTGCATCTGAAAGCAGAATCTCGC
The DNA here is from genome assembly GCF_051014685.1 of Ptiloglossa arizonensis. NCBI lineage: Eukaryota > Metazoa > Arthropoda > Insecta > Hymenoptera > Colletidae > Ptiloglossa > Ptiloglossa arizonensis. The sequence goes on along the minus strand of NW_027478524.1, from coordinate 698,552 downwards.
CCGATTACAACGGTATGTGTATTTTCCCCTAGGCCATTGTAGTTATTGGTTTCTAGCGTCAGAATTGCGAAAATTTTGATGGTTTCTCAACCATTCCTTAACTTCAAACTCCCATATCTCGCGAACGGAATGACGGACTCGAGAAATTCCTGTTGCATCTAAAAGTGGAAACTCGCCCGATTACAGAGGTATGTGCATTTTTCCCCTAGGCCTTTGTTGTTATTGGTTTCGAGTATCAGACTTGCGAAAATTTTGATGGTTTCTCAAGCATTCCTTAAAGTCAAACTCCCATATCTCGCGAACGGATTTACGAACTCGAGAAATTCCTGTTGCATCCGAAAGTGGAAACTCGCCCGATTACAAGGGTGTGTGTACTTTTTCCCTTGCCATTCCAGTTATTGGTTTCGAGTATCAGAATTGCGAAAATTTCGAGGGTTTCTCAACCATTCCTTAACTTCAAACTCCCATATCTCGCGAACGGATTGACGAACTCGAGAAATTCCTGTTGCATCTGAAAGTAGAGACTCGCCCGATTAGAATAGTGTGTGTACTTTTCCCCTAGGTCATTCCAGTTATTCGTTTCTAGCATCAGAATTGCGAAAATTTCGATGGTTTCTCAACCATTCCTTAACTTCAAACTCCCATATCTCGCGAACGGATTGACGAACTCGAGAAATTCCTGTTGCATCGGAAAGCAGAAACTCGCCCGATTACAACGGTATGTGTATTTTTCCCCTAGGCCACTGTAGTTATTGGTTTCGAGTATCAGACTTGCGAAAATTTTGATGGTTTCTCAAACATTCCTTAACTTCAAGCTCCCATATCTCGCGAACGGATTTACGAAATCGAGAAATTCCTGTTGCATCTGAAAGTAGAAACTCGCCCGATTGCAACGGTATGTGTATTTTTCCCCTAGGCCATTGTAGTTATTCGTTTCTAGTATCAGAATTGCGAAAATTTTGATGGTTTCTCAAGCATTCCTTAACTTCAAACTTCCATATCTCGCGAACGGATAGACGAAATCGAGAAATTCCTGTTGCATCTGAAAGCAGAAACTCGCCCGATTACAACGGTATGTGTATTTCCCCCTAGGCCATTGTAGTTATTGGTTTCTAGCGTCAGAATTGCGAAAATTTTGATGGTTTCTCAACCATTCCTTAACTTCAAACTCCCATATCTCGCGAACGGATTGACGAACTCGAGAAATTCCTGTTGCATCGGAAAGCAGAAACTCGCCCGATTACAACGGTATGTGTATTTTTCCCCTAGGCCACTGTAGTTATTGGTTTCGAGTATCAGACTTGCGAAAATTTTGATGGTTTCTCAACCATTCCTTAACTTCAAACTCCCATATCTCGCGAACGGATTTACGAAATCGAGAAATTCCTGTTGCATCTGAAAGTAGAAGCTCGCCCGATTGCAACGGTATGTGTATTTTTCCCCTAGGCCATTGTAGTTATTCGTTTCTAGTATCAGAATTGCGAAAATTTTGATGGTTTCTCAAGCATTCCTTAACTTCAAACTTCCATATCTCGCGAACGGATAGACGAAATCGAGAAATTCCTGTTGCATCTGAAAGCAGAAACTCGCCCGATTACAACGGTATGTGTATTTTCCCCTAGGCCATTGTAGTTATTGGTTTCTAGCGTCAGAATTGCGAAAATTTTGATGGTTTCTCAACCATTCCTTAACTTCAAACTCCCATATCTCGCGAACGGATTGACGAACTCGAGAAATTCCTGTTGCATCGGAAAGCAGAAACTCGCCCGATTACAACGGTATGTGTATTTTTCCCCTAGGCCACTGTAGTTATTGGTTTCGAGTATCAGACTTGCGAAAATTTTGATGGTTTCTCAAACATTCCTTAACCTCAAACTACCATATCTCGCGAACGGATTGACGAACTCGAGAAATTCCTGTTGCATCTGAAAGTGGAAACTCGCCCGATTACAAGGGTATGTGTATTTTTCCCCTAGGCCTTTGTAGTTATTGGTTTCGAGTATCAGAATTGCGAGAATTTTGATGGTTTCTCAACCATTCCTTAACTTCAAACTCCCATATCTCGCGAACGGACTGACGAACTCGAGAAATTCCTGTTGCATCTGAAAGTAGAAACTCGCCCGATTGCAACGGTATGTGTATTTTTCCCCTAGGCCATTGTAGTTATTCATTTCTAGCATCAGAATTGCGAAAATTTTGATGGTTTCTCAAGCATTCCTTAACTTCAAACTTCCATATCTCGCGAACGGATTGACGAACTCGAGAAATTCCTGTTGCATCTGAAAGCAGAAACTCGCCCGATTACAACGGTATGTGTATTTTCCCCTAGGCCATTGTAGTTATTGGTTTCTAGCGTCAGAATTGCGAAAATTTTGATGGTTTCTCAACCATTCCTTAACTTCAAACTTCCATATCTCGCAAACGGAATGACGAACTCGAGAAATTCCTGTTGCATCTGAAAGTGGAAACTCGCCCGATTACAGAGGTATGTGCATTTTTCCCCTAGGCCTTTGTTGTTACTAGTTTCGAGTATCAGACTTGCGAAAATTTTGATGGTTTCTCAAGCATTCCTTAAAGTCAAAATCCCATATTTAGCGAACGGATTGACGAACTCGAGAAATTCCTGTTGCATCTGAAAGCAGAAACTCGCCCGATTACAATGGTGTGTGTACCTTTCCACTAGGCAATAGTAGTTATTGATTTCGAGTATCAGACTTGCGAAAATTGTGATGGTTTCTCAACGATTCCTTAACTTCAAACTCCCATATCTCGCGAACGGATTTACGAAATCGAGAAATTCCTGTTGCATCTGAAAGTAGAAACTCGCCCGATTGCAACGGTATGTGTATTTTTCCCCTAGGCCATTGTAGTTATTCATTTCTAGCATCAGAATTGCGAAAATTTTGATGGTTTCTCAAGCATTCCTTAACTTCAAACTTCCATATCTCGCGAACGGATTGACGAACTCGAGAAATTCCTGTTGCATCTGAAAGCAGAAACTCGCCCGATTACAACGGTATGTGTATTTTCCCCTAGGCCATTGTAGTTATTGGTTTCTAGCGTCAGAATTGCGAAAATTTTGATGGTTTCTCAACCATTCCTTAACTTCAAACTTCCATATCTCGCAAACGGAATGACGAACTCGAGAAATTCCTGTTGCATCTGAAAGTGGAAACTCGCCCGATTACAGAGGTATGTGCATTTTTCCCCTAGGCCTTTGTTGTTACTGGTTTCGAGTATCAGACTTGCGAAAATTTTGATGGTTTCTCAAGCATTCCTTAAAGTCAAAATCCCATATTTAGCGAACGGATTGACGAACTCGAGAAATTCCTGTTGCATCTGAAAGCAGAAACTCGCCCGATTACAATGGTGTGTGTACCTTTCCACTAGGCAATAGTAGTTATTGATTTCGAGTATCAGACTTGCGAAAATTGTGATGGTTTCTCAACGATTCCTTAACTTCAAACTCCCATATCTCGCGAACGGATTTACGAAATCGAGAAATTCCTGTTGCATCTGAAAGTAGAAACTCGCCCGATTGCAACGGTATGTGTATTTTTCCCCTAGGCCATTGTAGTTATTCATTTCTAGCATCAGAATTGCGAAAATTTTGATGGTTTCTCAAGCATTCCTTAACTTCAAACTTCCATATCTCGCGAACGGATTGACGAACTCGAGAAATTCCTGTTGCATCTGAAAGCAGAAACTCGCCCGATTACAACGGTATGTGTATTTTCCCCTAGGCCATTGTAGTTATTGGTTTCTAGCGTCAGAATTGCGAAAATTTTGATGGTTTCTCAACCATTCCTTAACTTCAAACTTCCATATCTCGCAAACGGAATGACGAACTCGAGAAATTCCTGTTGCATCTGAAAGTGGAAACTCGCCCGATTACAGAGGTATGTGCATTTTTCCCCTAGGCCTTTGTTGTTACTGGTTTCGAGTATCAGACTTGCGAAAATTTTGATGGTTTCTCAAGCATTCCTTAAAGTCAAAATCCCATATTTAGCGAACGGATTGACGAACTCGAGAAATTCCTGTTGCATCTGAAAGCAGAAACTCGCCCGATTACAGAGATATGTGTTATTCCCCTAGGCCTTTGTAGTTATTGGTTTCGAGTATCAGACTTGCGAAAATTTTGAGGGTTTCTCAACCATTCCTTAACTTCAAACTCCCATATCTCGCGAACGGATTGACGAACTCGAGAAATACCTGTTGCATCTGAAAGTAGAGACTCGCCCGATTAGAATGGTGTGCGTACTTTTCCCCTAGGCCATTCCAGTTATTCGTTTCTAACATCAGAATTGCGAAAATTTCGATGGTTTCTCAACCATTCCTTAACTTCAAACTCCCATATCTCGCGAACGGATTGACGAACTCGAGAAATTCCTGTTGCATCTGAAAGCAGAAACTCGCCCGATTACAATGGTGTGTGTACCTTTCCACTAGGCAATAGTAGTTATTGATTTCGAGTATCAGACTTGCGAAAATTGTGATGGTTTCTCAACGATTCCTTAACTTCAAACTCCCATATCTCGCGAACGGATTTACGAAATCGAGAAATTCCTGTTGCATCTGAAAGTAGAAACTCGCCCGATTGCAACGGTATGTGTATTTTTCCCCTAGGCCATTGTAGTTATTCATTTCTAGCATCAGAATTGCGAAAATTTTGATGGTTTCTCAAGCATTCCTTAACTTCAAACTTCCATATCTCGCGAACGGATTGACGAACTCGAGAAATTCCTGTTGCATCTGAAAACAGAAACTCGCCCGATTACAACGGTATGTGTATTTTCCCCTAGGCCATTGTAGTTATTGGTTTCTAGCGTCAGAATTGCGAAAATTTTGATGGTTTCTCAACCATTCCTTAACTTCAAACTTCCATATCTCGCAAACGGAATGACGAACTCGAGAAATTCCTGTTGCATCTGAAAGTGGAAACTCGCCCGATTACAGAGGTATGTGCATTTTTCCCCTAGGCCTTTGTTGTTACTGGTTTCGAGTATCAGACTTGCGAAAATTTTGATGGTTTCTCAAGCATTCCTTAAAGTCAAAATCCCATATTTAGCGAACGGATGGACGAACTCGAGAAATTCCTGTTGCATCTGAAAGCAGAAACTCGCCCGATTACAATGGTGTGTGTACCTTTCCACTAGGCAATAGTAGTTATTGATTTCGAGTATCAGACTTGCGAAAATTGTGATGGTTTCTCAACGATTCCTTAACTTCAAACTCCCATATCTCGCGAACGGATTTACGAAATCGAGAAATTCCTGTTGCATCTGAAAGTAGAAACTCGCCCGATTGCAACGGTATGTGTATTTTTCCCCTAGGCCATTGTAGTTATTCATTTCTAGCATCAGAATTGCGAAAATTTTGATGGTTTCTCAAGCATTCCTTAACTTCAAACTTCCATATCTCGCAAACGGAATGACGAACTCGAGAAATTCCTGTTGCATCTGAAAGTGGAAACTCGCCCGATTACAGAGGTATGTGCATTTTTCCCCTAGGCCTTTGTTGTTACTGGTTTCGAGTATCAGACTTGCGAAAATTTTGATGGTTTCTCAAGCATTCCTTAAAGTCAAAATCCCATATTTAGCGAACGGATTGACGAACTCGAGAAATTCCTGTTGCATCTGAAAGCAGAAACTCGCCCGATTACAGAGATATGTGTTATTCCCCTAGGCCTTTGTAGTTATTGGTTTCGAGTATCAGACTTACGAAAATTTTGAGGGTTTCTCAACCATTCCTTAACTTCAAACTCCCATATCTCGCGAACGGATTGACGAACTCGAGAAATACCTGTTGCATCTGAAAGTAGAGACTCGCCCGATTAGAATGGTGTGCGTACTTTTCCCCTAGGCCATTCCAGTTATTCGTTTCTAACATCAGAATTGCGAAAATTTCGATGGTTTCTCAACCATTCCTTAACTTCAAACTCCCATATCTCGCGAACGGATTGACGAACTCGAGAAATTCCTGTTGCATCTGAAAGTGGAAACTCGCCCGATTACAAAGGTATCTGTATTTTTCCCCTAGGCCTTTGTAGTTATTGGTTTCGAGTATCAGAATTGCGAGAATTTTCATGGTTTCTCAACCATTCCTTAACTTCAAACTCCCATATCTCGCGAACGGAATGACGAACTCGAGAAATTCCTGTTGCATCTGAAAGTAGAGACTCGCCCGATTAGTATGGTGTGTCTGCTTTTCCCCTAGGCCATTCCAGTTATTCGTTTCTAGCATCAGAATTGCGAAAATTTTGATGGTTTCTCAACCATTCCTTAACTTCAAACTCCCATATCTCGCGAACGGATTGACGAACTCGAGAAATTCCTGTTGCATCGGAAAGCAGAAACTAGCCCGATTACAACGGTATGTGTATTTTTCCCCTAGGCCACTGTAGTTATTGGTTTCGAGTATCAGACTTGCGAAAATTTTGATGGTTTCTCAAACATTCCTTAACCTCAAACTACCATATCTCGCGAACGGATTGACGAACTCGAGAAATTCCTGTTGCATCTGAAAGTGGAAACTCGCCCGATTACAAGGGTATGTGTATTTTTCCCCTAGGCCTTTGTAGTTATTGGTTTCGAGTATCAGAATTGCGAGAATTTTGATGGTTTCTCAACCATTCCTTAACTTCAAACTCCCATATCTCGCGAACGGACTGACGAACTCGAGAAATTCCTGTTGCATCTGAAAGTAGAAACTCGCACGATTACAAGGCTGTGTGTACTTTACCCCTAGGCCCTTCCAGTTATTGGTTTCGAGTATCAGAATTGCGAAAATTTTGAGGGTTTCTCAACCATTCCTTAACTTCAAGCTCCCATATCTCGCGAACGGAATGACGAACTCGAGAAATTCCTGTTGCATCTGAAAGTAGAGTCTCGCCCGATTAGAATGGTGTGTGTACTTTTCCCCTAGGCCATTCCAGTTATTCGTTTCTAGCATCAGAATTGCGAAAATTTTGATGGTTTCTCAACCATTCCTTAACTTCAAACTCCCATATCTCGCGAACGGATTGACGAACTCGAGAAATTCCTGTTGCATCTGAAAGCAGAAACTCGCCCGATTACAATGGTGTGTGTACCTTTCCACTAGGCCATAGTAGTTATTGATTTCGAGTATCAGACTTGCGAAAATTGTGATGGTTTCTCAACGATTCCTTAACTTCAAACTCCCATATCTCGCGAACGGATTTACGAAATCGAGAAATTCCTGTTGCATCTGAAAGTAGAAACTCGCCCGATTGCAACGGTATGTGTATTTTTCCCCTAGGCCATTGTAGTTATTCATTTCTAGCATCAGAATTGCGAAAATTTTGATGGTTTCTCAAGCATTCCTTAACTTCAAACTTCCATATCTCGCGAACGGATTGACGAACTCGAGAAATTCCTGTTGCATCTGAAAGCAGAAACTCGCCCGATTACAACGGTATGTGTATTTTCCCCTAGGCCATTGTAGTTATTGGTTTCTAGCGTCAGAATTGCGAAAATTTTGATGGTTTCTCAACCATTCCTTAACTTCAAACTTCCATATCTCGCAAACGGAATGACGAACTCGAGAAATTCCTGTTGCATCTGAAAGTGGAAACTCGCCCGATTACAGAGATATGTGTTTTTCCCCTAGGCCTTTGTAGTTATTGGTTTCGAGTATCAGACTTGCGAAAATTTTGAGGGTTTCTCAACCATTCCTTAACTTCAAACTCCCATATCTCGCGAACGGATTGACGAACTCGAGAAATACCTGTTGCATCTGAAAGTAGAGACTCGCCCGATTAGAATGGTGTGCGTACTTTTCCCCTAGGCCATTCCAGTTATTCGTTTCTAACATCAGAATTGCGAAAATTTCGATGGTTTCTCAACCATTCCTTAACTTCAAACTCCCATATCTCGCGAACGGATTGACGAACTCGAGAAATTCCTGTTGCATCTGAAAGTGGAAACTCGCCCGATTACAAAGGTATCTGTATTTTTCCCCTAGGCCTTTGTAGTTATTGGTTTCGAGTATCAGAATTGCGAGAATTTTCATGGTTTCTCAACCATTCCTTAACTTCAAACTCCCATATCTCGCGAACGGAATGACGAACTCGAGAAATTCCTGTTGCATCTGAAAGTAGAGACTCGCCCGATTAGAATGGTGTGTCTGCTTTTCCCCTAGGCCATTCCAGTTATTCGTTTCTAGCATCAGAATTGCGAAAATTTTGATGGTTTCTCAACCATTCCTTAACTTCAAACTCCCATATCTCGCGAACGGATTTACGAAATCGAGAAATTCCTGTTGCATCTGAAAGTAGAAACTCGCCCGATTGCAACGGTATGTGTATTTTTCCCCTAGGCCATTGTAGTTATTCGTTTCTAGCATCAGAATTGCGAAAATTTTGATGGTTCCTCAAGCATTCCTTAACTTCAAACTTCCATATCTCGCGAACGGATTGACGAACTCGAGAAATTCCTGTTGCGTCTGAAAGCAGAAGCTCGCCCGATTACAACGGTATGTGTATTTTCCCCTAGGCCATTGTAGTTATTGGATTCTAGCGTCAGAATTGCGAAAATTTTGATGGTTTCTCAACCATTCCTTAACTTCAAACTCCCATATCTCGCGAACGGATTGACGATCTCGAGAAATTCCTGTTGCATCTGAAAGTAGAGACTCGCCCGATTAGAATACTGTGTGTACTTTTCCCCTAGGCCATTCCAGTTATTGGTTTCGAGTATCAGAATTGCGAAATTTTCGAGGGTTTCTCAACCATTCCTTAACTTCAAACTCCCATATCTCGCGAACGGATTGACGAACTCGAGAAATTCCTGTTGCATCTGAAAGTAGAGACTCGCCCGATTAGAATAGTGTGTGTACTTTTCCCCTAGGCCATTCCAGTTATTCGTTTCGAGCATCAGAATTGCGAAAATTCTGATGGTTTCTCAACCATTCCTTAACTTCAAACTCCCATATCTCGCGAACGGAATGACGAACTCGAGAAATTCCTGTTGCATCTGAAAGTGGAAACTCGCCCGATTACAGAGGTATGTGTATTTTTACCCTAGGCCTTTGTAGTTATTGGTTTCGAGTATCAGAATTGCGAAAATTTCGAGGGTTTCTCAACCATTCCTTAACTTCAAACTCCCATATCTCGCGAACGGATTGACGAACTCGAGAAATCCTGTTGCATCTGAAAGTAGAGACTCGCCCGATTAGGATAGTGTGTACTTTTCCCCTAGGCCATTCCAGTTATTCGTTTCTAGCATCAGAATTGCGAAAATTTCGATGGTTTCCCAACCATTCCTTAACTTCAAACTCCCATATCTCGCGAACGGATTGACGAACTCGAGAAATCCTGTTGCATCTGAAAGTAGAGACTCGCCCGATTAGAATGGTGTGTGTACTTTTCCCCTAGGCTATTCCAGTTATTCGTTTCTAGCATCAGAATTGCGAAAATTTCGATGGTTTCTCACCCATTCCTTAACTTCAAACTCCCATATCTCGCGAACAGAATGACGAACCCGAGAAATTCCTGTTGCATCTGAAAGTAGAAACTCGCACGATTACAAGGGTGTGTGTACTTTTCCCTAGGCCATTCCAGTTATTGGTTTCGAGTATAAGAATTGCGAAAATTTTGATGGTTTCTCAACCATTCCTTAACTTCAAACTCCCATATCTCGCGAACGGAATGACGAACTCGAGAAATTCCTGTTGCATCTGAAAGTAGAAACGCGCACGATTACAAGGGTGTGTGTACTTTTCCCCTTGCCATTCTAGTTATTGGTTTCGAGTATCAGAGTTGCGAAAATTTTGATGGTTTCTCAACCATTCCTTAACTTCAAACTCCCATATCTCGCGAACGGATTGACGAACTCGAAAAATTCCTGTTGCATCTGAAAGCAGAAACTCGCCCGATTACAATGGTGTATGTACCTTTCCCCTAGGCCATAGTAGTTATTGGTTTCGAGTATCAGAATTGCGAAAATTGTGATGGTTTCTCAACCATTCCTTAACTTCAAACTCCCATATCTCGCGAACGGATTGACGAACTCGAGAAATTCCTGTTGCATCTGAAAGTGGAAACTCGCCCGATTACAAAGGTATGTGTATTTTTCCCCTAGGCCTTTGTAGTTATTGGTTTCGAGTATCAGAATTGCGAAAATTTCGAGGGTTTCTCAACCATTCCTTAACTTCAAACTCCCATATCTCGCGAACGGATTGACGAACTCGAGAAATCCTGTTGCATCTGAAAGTAGAGACTCGCCCGATTTGGATAGTGTGTACTTTTCCCCTAGGCCATTCCAGTTATTCGTTTCTAGCATCAGAATTGCGAAAATTTCGATGGTTTCCCAACCATTCCTTAACTTCAAACTCCCATATCTCGCGACCGGATTGACGAACTCGAGAAATCCTGTTGCATCTGAAAGTAGAGACTCGCCCGATTAGAATGGTGTGTGTACTTTTCCCCTAGGCTATTCCAGTTATTCGTTTCTAGCATCAGAATTGCGAAAATTTCGATGGTTTCTCACCCATTCCTTAATTTCAAACTCGCATGTCTCGCGAACGGATTGCCGAACGCGAGTAATTCCTGTTGAATCTGAAAGCAGAAACTCGCCCAATTACAACGGTATGTGTATTTTTGCTCTAGACCATAGTAGTTATTGCTTTCGAGTATCAGACTTGCGAAAACTTTGATGGTTTCTCAACCATTCCTTAACTTCAAACTCCCATATCTCGCGAACGGATTGACGAACTCGAGAAATTCCTGTTGCATCTGAAAGTAGAAACTCGCCCGATTACTATGGTGTGTGTACTTTTCCCTTATGATACTCCAGTTATTGGTTTCGAGTATCAGAATTGCGAAAATTTTGATGGTTTCTCAACCATCTCTTAAATCCAAACTCCGATATCTCGCGAACGGTTTGACGAACTCGAGTAATTCCTGTTGAATCTGAAAGCAGAAACTCGCCCGATTACAACGGCATGTGTATTTTTGCCCTACACCATAGTAGTTAATGGTTTAGAGTATCAGATTCCGAAAATTTTGATGGTTTCTCAACCATTCCTTAATTTCGAACTCCCATATCACGCGAACGGATTGACGAACTTGAGAAATTCCTGTTGCATCTGAAAGCAGAAACTCGCCCGATTACTATGGTGAGTGTACTTTTCCCCTATGCCACTCCAGTTATTGGTTTCGAGTATCAGAATTGGAAAATTTTGATGGTTTCTCATCCATCTCTTAAATCCAAACTCCGATATCTCGCGAACGGATTGACGAACTCGAGTAATTCCTGTTGAATCTGAAAGCAGAAACTCGCCCGATTACAACGGCATGTGTATTTTTGCCCTAGACCATAGTAGTTAATGGTTTAGAGTATCAGATTCCGAAAATTTTGATGGTTTCTCAACCATTCCTCAACTTCAAGCTCCCATATCTCGCGAACGGATTGACGAACTCGAGAAATTCCTGTTGCATCAGAAAGTATAAACTCTCCCGATTACAATGGTGTGTGTACTTTTCCCCTAGGCCATTGTAGTCATTGGTTTCGAGTATCAGACTTGCGAAAATTTTGATGGTTTCTCAACCATTCCTTAATTTCAAACTCGCATATCTCGTGAACGGATTGACGAACTCGAGAAATTCCTGTTGCATCTGAAAGATAAAACTCGCCCGATTACAACGGTATGTGTATTTTTGCCCTAGACCATAAAAGTTATTGGTTTCGAGTATCAGATTCCGAAAATTTTGATGGTTTCTCAACCATTCCTTAACTTCAAACTCCCATATCTCGCGAACGGATTGACGAACTCGAGAAATTCCTGTTGCATCTGAAAGTAGAAACTTGCCCGATTACAATGGTGTGTGTACTTTTCCCCTAGGGCATTCCAGTTATTGGTTTCGAGTATCAGAGTTGCGAAAATTTTGATGGTTTCTCAAACTTTCCTTAATTTCAAACTCCCATATCTCGCGAACGGATTGACGAACTCGAGAAATTCCTGTTGCATCAGAAAGTATAAACTCTCCCGATTACAATGGTGTGTGTACTTTTCCCCTAGGCGATTGTAGTCATTGGTTTCGAGTATCAGAATTGCGAAAATTTTGATGGTTTCTCAACCATCTCTTAAATCCAAACTCCGATATCTCGCGAACGGATTGACGAACTCGAGTAATTCCTGTTCAATCTGAAAGCAGAAACTCGCCCGATTGCAACGGTATGTGTATTTTTGACCTAGACCATAGTAGTTATTGGTTTCGAGTATCAGATTCCGAAAATTTTGATGGTTTCTCAGCCATTCCTTAACTTCAAACTCCCATATCTCGCGAACGGATTGACGAAGTCGAGAAATTCCTGTTGCATCTGAAAGTAGAAACTTGCCCGATTACAATGGTGTGTGTACTTTTCCCCTAGGCCATTCCAGTTATTGGTTTCGAGTATCAGAGTTGCGAAAATTTTGATGGTTTCTCAAACTTTCCTTAATTTCAAACTCCCATATCTCGCGAACGGATTGACGAATCCGAAAAATTTCTGTTGCATCTGAAAGTAGAAACTCTCCCGACTACAAAGGTATGTGTTCTTTTCCCCTAGGCCATTCCAGTTATTCTTTTCTAGCATCAGAATTGCGAAAATCTTGATGGTTTCTCTACCGTCTCTTAACTCCAAACTCCCATATCTCGCGAACGGAATGATGAACTCGAGAAATTCCTGTTTCATCTGAAAATAGAAACTCGCCCGATTACAATGGTGTGTGTACTTTTCCCCTAGGCCATTGTAGTCATTGTTTTCGAGTACCAGACTTGCGAAAATTTTGATGGTTTCTCATCCATTCCTTAACTTCAAACTCCCATATCTCGCGAACGGATTGACGAACTCGAAATATTCCTGTTGCATCGGAAAGTAGAAACTCGCCCGATTACAATGGTGTGTGTACTTTTCCCCTAGGCCATTCAAGTTATTGGTTTCGAGTATCAAACTTGCGAAAATTTTGATGGTTTCTCAACCATTCCTTAACTTCAAACTCCCATATCTCGCGAACGGATTGACGAACTCGTAACATTCCTGTTGCATCTGAAAGCAGAAAGTCGCCCGATTACAACGCTATGTGTATTTTTGCCCTCGGCAATAGTAGTTATTGGTTTCGAGAATCAGACTTGCGAGTATATAGATGGTTTCTCAACCATTCCTTAGCTTCAAACTCCCATATATCGCGAGCGGATTGACGGACTCGAGAAATTCCTGTTGCATCTGAAAGTAGAAACTCACCCGATTACAATGGTGTGTGTGCTTTTCCCCTCGGCCATTCCAGTTATAGGTTTCGAGTATCAGACTTGCGAAAATTTTGATGGTTTCTCAACCATTCCTTAACTTCAAACTCCCATATCTCGCGAACGGATTGACGAACTCGAGAAATTCCTGTTGCATCTGAAAGTACAAACTTGCCCGATTACAATGGTGTGTGTACTTTTCCCCTAGGGCATTCCAGTCATTGGTTTCGAGTATCAGAGTTGCGAAAATTTTGATGGTTTCTCAAACTTTCCTTAATTTCAAACTCCCATATCTCGCGAACGGATTGACGAAGTCGAGAAATTCCTGTTGCATCTGAAAGTAGACACTTGCCCGATTACAATGGTGTGTGTACTTTTCCCCTAGGCCATTCCAGTTATTGGTTTCGAGTATCAGAGTTGCGAAAATTTTGATGGTTTCTCAAACTTTCCTTAATTTCAAACTCCCATATCTCGCGAACGGATTGACGAATCCGAAAAATTTCTGTTGCATCTGAAAGTAGAAACTCTCCCGACTACAAAGGTATGTGTTCTTTTCCCCTAGGCCATTCCAGTTATTCTTTTCTAGCATCAGAATTGCGAAAATCTTGATGGTTTCTCTACCGTCTCTTAACTCCAAACTCCCATATCTCGCGAACGGAATGACGAACTCGAGAAATTCCTGTTTCATCTGAAAGTAGAAACTCGCCCGATTACAATGGTGTGTGTACTTTTCCCCTAGGCCATTGTAGTTATTGTTTTCGAGTACCAGACTTGCGAAAATTTTGATGGTTTCTCATCCATTCCTTAACTTCAAACTCCCATATCTCGCGAACGGATTGACGAACTCGAGATATTCCTGTTGCATCGGAAAGTAGAAACTCGCCCGATTACAGTGGTGTGTGTACTTTTCCCCTAGGCCATTCCAGTTATTGGTTTCGAGTATCAAACTTGCGAAAATTTTGATGGTTTCTCAACCATTCCGTAACTTCAAACTCCCATATCTCGCGAACGGATTGACGAACTCGAAACATTCCTGTTGCATCTGAAAGCAGATACTCGCCCGATTACCACGGTCTGTGTATTTTTCCCCTAGGCCATTGTAGTTATCGGTTTCGAGTATCAGACTTGCGAAAATTTTGATGGTTTCTCAATCATTCCTTAACTTCTAACTCCCATATCTCGCGAACGGATAGACGAACTCGAGAAATTCCTGTTGCATCTGAAAGTAGAAACTCGCCCGATTACAGTGCTGTGTGTACTTTTCCCCTAGGCCATTCCAGTTATTGGTTTCGAGTATCGGACTTGTGAAAATTTTGATGGTTTCTCAACCATTCCTTAACTTCTAACTCCCATATCTCGCGAACGGACTGACGAACTCGAGAAATTCCTGTTGCATCTGAAAGTAGAAACTCACCCGATTACAATGGTGTGTGTGCTTTTCCCCTAGGCCATTCCAGTTATAGGTTTCGAGTATCAGACTTGCGAAAATTTTAATGGTTTCTGAACCATTCCTTAACCTCAAACTCCCATATATCGCGAACGGATTGACGAACTCGAGAAATTCCTGTTGCATCTGAAAGTAGAAACTCGCCCGATTACAACGGTATGTGTATTTTTGCTCTAGACCATAGTAGTTATTGCTTTCGAGTATCAGACTTGCGAAAACTTTGATGGTTTCTCAACCATTCCTTAATTTCAAACTTCCATATCTCGCGATCGAATCGACGAACTCGAGAAATTCCTGCGGCATCTGAAAGTAGAAACTTGCCCGATTACAATGGTGTGTGTACTTTTCCGCTAGGCCATTCCAGTTACTGGTTTCGAGTATCAGACTTGCGAAAATTTTGATGGTTTCTCAACCATTCCTTAACTTCAAACTCCCATATCTCGCGAACGGAATGACGAACTCGAGAAATTCCTGTTGCATCTGAAAGTAGAAACTCGCCCGATTACAATGGTGTGTGCGTTTCCCCTAGGCCATTCCAGTTATTGGTTTCGAGTATCAGACTTGCGAAAATTTTGATGGTTTCTCAACCATTCCTTAATTTCAAACTCGCATGTCTCGCGAACGGATTGCCGAACGCGAGTAATTCCTGTTGAATCTGAAAGCAGAAACTCGCCCAATTACAACGGTATGTGTATTTTTGCTCTAGACCATAGTAGTTATTGCTTTCGAGTATCAGACTTGCGAAAACTTTGATGGTTTCTCAACCATTCCTTAACTTCAAACTCCCATATCTCGCGAACGGATTGACGAACTCGAGAAATTCCTGTTGCATCTGAAAGTAGAAACTCGCCCGATTACTATGGTGTGTGTACTTTTCCCTTATGATACTCCAGTTATTGGTTTCGAGTATCAGAATTGCGAAAATTTTGATGGTTTCTCAACCATCTCTTAAATCCAAACTCCGATATCTCGCGAACGGTTTGACGAACTCGAGTAATTCCTGTTGAATCTGAAAGCAGAAACTCGCCCGATTACAACGGCATGTGTATTTTTGCCCTACACCATAGTAGTTAATGGTTTAGAGTATCAGATTCCGAAAATTTTGATGGTTTCTCAACCATTCCTTAATTTCGAACTCCCATATCACGCGAACGGATTGACGAACTTGAGAAATTCCTGTTGCATCTGAAAGCAGAAACTCGCCCGATTACTATGGTGAGTGTACTTTTCCCCTATGCCACTCCAGTTATTGGTTTCGAGTATCAGAATTGGAAAATTTTGATGGTTTCTCATCCATCTCTTAAATCCAAACTCCGATATCTCGCGAACGGATTGACGAACTCGAGTAATTCCTGTTGAATCTGAAAGCAGAAACTCGCCCGATTACAACGGCATGTGTATTTTTGCCCTAGACCATAGTAGTTAATGGTTTAGAGTATCAGATTCCGAAAATTTTGATGGTTTCTCAAACTTTCCTTAATTTCAAACTCCCATATCTCGCGAACGGATTGACGAACTCGAGAAATTCCTGTTGCATCAGAAAGTATAAACTCTCCCGATTACAATGGTGTGTGTACTTTTCCCCTAGGCGATTGTAGTCATTGGTTTCGAGTATCAGAATTGCGAAAATTTTGATGGTTTCTCAACCATCTCTTAAATCCAAACTCCGATATCTCGCGAACGGATTGACGAACTCGAGTAATTCCTGTTCAATCTGAAAGCAGAAACTCGCCCGATTGCAACGGTATGTGTATTTTTGACCTAGACCATAGTAGTTATTGGTTTCGAGTATCAGATTCCGAAAATTTTGATGGTTTCTCAGCCATTCCTTAACTTCAAACTCCCATATCTCGCGAACGGATTGACGAAGTCGAGAAATTCCTGTTGCATCTGAAAGTAGAAACTTGCCCGATTACAATGGTGTGTGTACTTTTCCCCTAGGCCATTCCAGTTATTGGTTTCGAGTATCAGAGTTGCGAAAATTTTGATGGTTTCTCAAACTTTCCTTAATTTCAAACTCCCATATCTCGCGAACGGATTGACGAATCCGAAAAATTTCTGTTGCATCTGAAAGTAGAAACTCTCCCGACTACAAAGGTATGTGTTCTTTTCCCCTAGGCCATTCCAGTTATTCTTTTCTAGCATCAGAATTGCGAAAATCTTGATGGTTTCTCTACCGTCTCTTAACTCCAAACTCCCATATCTCGCGAACGGAATGATGAACTCGAGAAATTCCTGTTTCATCTGAAAGTAGAAACTCGCCCGATTACAATGGTGTGTGTACTTTTCCCCTAGGCCATTGTAGTTATTGTTTTCGAGTACCAGACTTGCGAAAATTTTGATGGTTTCTCATCCATTCCTTAACTTCAAACTCCCATATCTCGCGAACGGATTGACGAACTCGAGATATTCCTGTTGCATCGGAAAGTAGAAACTCGCCCGATTACAGTGGTGTGTGTACTTTTCCCCTAGGCCATTCCAGTTATTGGTTTCGAGTATCAAACTTGCGAAAATTTTGATGGTTTCTCAACCATTCCTTAACTTCAAACTCCCATATCTCGCGAACGGATTGACGAACTCGAAACATTCCTGTTGCATCTGAAAGCAGATACTCGCCCGATTACAACGGTCTGTGTATTTTTCCCCTAGGCCATTGTAGTTATCGGTTTCGAGTATCAGACTTGCGAAAATTTTGATGGTTTCTCAATCATTCCTTAACTTCTAACTCCCATATCTCGCGAACGGATAGACGAACTCGAGAAATTCCTGTTGCATCTGAAAGTAGAAACTCGCCCGATTACAGTGCTGTGTGTACTTTTCCCCTAGGCCATTCCAGTTATTGGTTTCGAGTATCGGACTTGTGAAAATTTTGATGGTTTCTCAACCATTCCTTAACTTCTAACTCCCATATCTCGCGAACGGAATGACGAACTCGAGAAATTCCTGTTGCATCTGAAAGTAGAAACTCGCCCGATTACAACGGTATGTGTATTTTTGCTCTAGACCATAGTAGTTATTGCTTTCGAGTATCAGACTTGCGAAAACTTTGATGGTTTCTCAACCATTCCTTAATTTCAAACTTCCATATCTCGCGATCGAATCGACGAACTCGAGAAATTCCTGCTGCATCTGAAAGTAGAAACTTGCCCGATTACAATGGTGTGTGTACTTTTCCGCTAGGCCATTACAGTTACTGGTTTCGAGTATCAGACTTGCGAAAATTTTGATGGTTTCTCAACCATTCCTTAACTTCAAACTCCCATATCTCGCGAACGGAATGACGAACTCGAGAAATTCCTGTTGCATCTGAAAGTAGAAACTCGCCCGATTACAATGGTGTGTGCGTTTCCCCTAGGCCATTCCAGTTATTGGTTTCGAGTATCAGACTTGCGAAAATTTTGATGGTTTCTCAACCATTCCTTAATTTCAAACTCGCATGTCTCGCGAACGGATTGCCGAACGCGAGTAATTCCTGTTGAATCTGAAAGCAGAAACTCGCCCAATTACAACGGTATGTGTATTTTTGCTCTAGACCATAGTAGTTATTGCTTTCGAGTATCAGACTTGCGAAAACTTTGATGGTTTCTCAACCATTCCTTAACTTCAAACTCCCATATCTCGCGAACGGATTGACGAACTCGAGAAATTCCTGTTGCATCTGAAAGTAGAAACTCGCCCGATTACTATGGTGTGTGTACTTTTCCCTTATGATACTCCAGTTATTGGTTTCGAGTATCAGAATTGCGAAAATTTTGATGGTTTCTCAACCATCTCTTAAATCCAAACTCCGATATCTCGCGAACGGTTTGACGAACTCGAGTAATTCCTGTTGAATCTGAAAGCAGAAACTCGCCCGATTACAACGGCATGTGTATTTTTGCCCTACACCATAGTAGTTAATGGTTTAGAGTATCAGATTCCGAAAATTTTGATGGTTTCTCAACCATTCCTTAATTTCGAACTCCCATATCACGCGAACGGATTGACGAACTTGAGAAATTCCTGTTGCATCTGAAAGCAGAAACTCGCCCGATTACTATGGTGAGTGTACTTTTCCCCTATGCCACTCCAGTTATTGGTTTCGAGTATCAGAATTGGAAAATTTTGATGGTTTCTCATCCATCTCTTAAATCCAAACTCCGATATCTCGCGAACGGATTGACGAACTCGAGTAATTCCTGTTGAATCTGAAAGCAGAAACTCGCCCGATTACAACGGCATGTGTATTTTTGCCCTAGACCATAGTAGTTAATGGTTTAGAGTATCAGATTCCGAAAATTTTGATGGTTTCTCAACCATTCCTTAATTTCAAACTCGCATATCTCGTGAACGGATTGACGAACTCGAGAAATTCCTGTTGCATCTGAAAGATAAAACTCGCCCGATTACAACGGTATGTGTATTTTTGCCCTAGACCATAAAAGTTATTGGTTTCGAGTATCAGATTCCGAAAATTTTGATGGTTTCTCAACCATTCCTTAACTTCAAACTCCCATATCTCGCGAACGGATTGACGAACTCGAGAAATTCCTGTTGCATCTGAAAGTAGAAACTTGCCCGATTACAATGGTGTGTGTACTTTTCCCCTAGGGCATTCCAGTTATTGGTTTCGAGTATCAGAGTTGCGAAAATTTTGATGGTTTCTCAAACTTTCCTTAATTTCAAACTCCCATATCTCGCGAACGGATTGACGAACTCGAGAAATTCCTGTTGCATCAGAAAGTATAAACTCTCCCGATTACAATGGTGTGTGTACTTTTCCCCTAGGCGATTGTAGTCATTGGTTTCGAGTATCAGAATTGCGAAAATTTTGATGGTTTCTCAACCATCTCTTAAATCCAAACTCCGATATCTCGCGAACGGATTGACGAACTCGAGTAATTCCTGTTCAATCTGAAAGCAGAAACTCGCCCGATTGCAACGGTATGTGTATTTTTGACCTAGACCATAGTAGTTATTGGTTTCGAGTATCAGATTCCGAAAATTTTGATGGTTTCTCAGCCATTCCTTAACTTCAAACTCCCATATCTCGCGAACGGATTGACGAAGTCGAGAAATTCCTGTTGCATCTGAAAGTAGAAACTTGCCCGATTACAATGGTGTGTGTACTTTTCCCCTAGGCCATTCCAGTTATTGGTTTCGAGTATCAGAGTTGCGAAAATTTTGATGGTTTCTCAAACTTTCCTTAATTTCAAACTCCCATATCTCGCGAACGGATTGACGAATCCGAAAAATTTCTGTTGCATCTGAAAGTAGAAACTCTCCCGACTACAAAGGTATGTGTTCTTTTCCCCTAGGCCATTCCAGTTATTCTTTTCTAGCATCAGAATTGCGAAAATCTTGATGGTTTCTCTACCGTCTCTTAACTCCAAACTCCCATATCTCGCGAACGGAATGATGAACTCGAGAAATTCCTGTTTCATCTGAAAGTAGAAACTCGCCCGATTACAATGGTGTGTGTACTTTTCCCCTAGGCCATTGTAGTTATTGTTTTCGAGTACCAGACTTGCGAAAATTTTGATGGTTTCTCATCCATTCCTTAACTTCAAACTCCCATATCTCGCGAACGGATTGACGAACTCGAAATATTCCTGTTGCATCGGAAAGTAGAAACTCGCCCGATTACAATGGTGTGTGTACTTTTCCCCTAGGCCATTCAAGTTATTGGTTTCGAGTATCAAACTTGCGAAAATTTTGATGGTTTCTCAACCATTCCTTAACTTCAAACTCCCATATCTCGCGAACGGATTGACGAACTCGTAACATTCCTGTTGCATCTGAAAGCAGAAAGTCGCCCGATTACAACGCTATGTGTATTTTTGCCCTCGGCAATAGTAGTTATTGGTTTCGAGAATCAGACTTGCGAGTATATAGATGGTTTCTCAACCATTCCTTAGCTTCAAACTCCCATATATCGCGAGCGGATTGACGGACTCGAGAAATTCCTGTTGCATCTGAAAGTAGAAACTCACCCGATTACAATGGTGTGTGTGCTTTTCCCCTCGGCCATTCCAGTTATAGGTTTCGAGTATCAGACTTGCGAAAATTTTGATGGTTTCTCAACCATTCCTTAACTTCAAACTCCCATATCTCGCGAACGGATTGACGAACTCGAGAAATTCCTGTTGCATCTGAAAGTACAAACTTGCCCGATTACAACGGTATGTGTATTTTTGCTCTAGACCATAGTAGTTATTGCTTTCGAGTATCAGGCTTGCGAAAATTTTGATGGTTTCTCAACCATTCCTTAACTTCAAACTCCCATATCTCGCGAACGGATTGACGAACTCGAGAAATTCCTGTTGCATCTGAAAGTTGAAACTCGCCCGATTACAACGGTATGTGTATTTTTGCTCTAGACCATAGTAGTTATTGCTTTCGAGTATCAGACTTGCGAAAACTTTGATGGTTTCTCAACCATTCCTTAACTTCAAACTTTCATATCTCGCGAACGAATGGACGAACTCGAGAAATTCCTGATGCATCTGAAAGTAGAAACTTGCCCGATTACAATGGTGTGTGTACTTTTCCGCTAGGCCATTCCAGTTACTGGTTTCGAGAATCAGACTTGCGAAAATTTTGATGGTTTCTCAACCATTCCTTAACTTCAAACTCCCATATCTCGCGAACGGAATGACGAACTCGAGAAATTCCTGTTGCATCTGAAAGTAGAAACTCGCCCGATTACAATGGTGTGTGCGTTTCCCCTAGGCCATTCCAGTTATTGGTTTCAAGTATCAGACTTGCGAAAATTTTAATGGTTTCTGAACCATTCCTTAACCTCAAACTCCCATATATCGCGAACGGATTGACGAACTCGAGAAATTCCTGTTGCATCTGAAAGTAGAAACTCGCCCGATTACAACGGTATGTGTATTTTTGCTCTAGACCATAGTAGTTATTGCTTTCGAGTATCAGACTTGCGAAAACTTTGATGGTTTCTCAACCATTCCTTAATTTCAAACTTCCATATCTCGCGATCGAATCGACGAACTCGAGAAATTCCTGCTGCATCTGAAAGTAGAAACTTGCCCGATTACAATGGTGTGTGTACTTTTCCGCTAGGCCATTCCAGTTACTGGTTTCGAGTATCAGACTTGCGAAAATTTTGATGGTTTCTCAACCATTCCTTAACTTCAAACTCCCATATCTCGCGAACGGAATGACGAACTCGAGAAATTCCTGTTGCATCTGAAAGTAGAAACTCGCCCGATTACAATGGTGTGTGCGTTTCCCCTAGGCCATTCCAGTTATTGGTTTCGAGTATCAGAATTGCGAAAATTTTGATGGTTTCTCAACCATCTCTTAAATCCAAACTCCGATATCTCGCGAACGGTTTGACGAACTCGAGTAATTCCTGTTGAATCTGAAAGCAGAAACTCGCCCGATTACAACGGCATGTGTATTTTTGCCCTACACCATAGTAGTTAATGGTTTAGAGTATCAGATTCCGAAAATTTTGATGGTTTCTCAACCATTCCTTAATTTCGAACTCCCATATCACGCGAACGGATTGACGAACTTGAGAAATTCCTGTTGCATCTGAAAGCAGAAACTCGCCCGATTACTATGGTGAGTGTACTTTTCCCCTATGCCACTCCAGTTATTGGTTTCGAGTATCAGAATTGGAAAATTTTGATGGTTTCTCATCCATCTCTTAAATCCAAACTCCGATATCTCGCGAACGGATTGACGAACTCGAGTAATTCCTGTTGAATCTGAAAGCAGAAACTCGCCCGATTACAACGGCATGTGTATTTTTGCCCTAGACCATAGTAGTTAATGGTTTAGAGTATCAGATTCCGAAAATTTTGATGGTTTCTCAACCATTCCTTAATTTCAAACTCGCATATCTCGTGAACGGATTGACGAACTCGAGAAATTCCTGTTGCATCTGAAAGATAAAACTCGCCCGATTACAACGGTATGTGTATTTTTGCCCTAGACCATAAAAGTTATTGGTTTCGAGTATCAGATTCCGAAAATTTTGATGGTTTCTCAACCATTCCTTAACTTCAAACTCCCATATCTCGCGAACGGATTGACGAACTCGAGAAATTCCTGTTGCATCTGAAAGTAGAAACTTGCCCGATTACAATGGTGTGTGTACTTTTCCCCTAGGGCATTCCAGTTATTGGTTTCGAGTATCAGAGTTGCGAAAATTTTGATGGTTTCTCAAACTTTCCTTAATTTCAAACTCCCATATCTCGCGAACGGATTGACGAACTCGAGAAATTCCTGTTGCATCAGAAAGTATAAACTCTCCCGATTACAATGGTGTGTGTACTTTTCCCCTAGGCGATTGTAGTCATTGGTTTCGAGTATCAGAATTGCGAAAATTTTGATGGTTTCTCAACCATCTCTTAAATCCAAACTCCGATATCTCGCGAACGGATTGACGAACTCGAGTAATTCCTGTTCAATCTGAAAGCAGAAACTCGCCCGATTGCAACGGTATGTGTATTTTTGACCTAGACCATAGTAGTTATTGGTTTCGAGTATCAGATTCCGAAAATTTTGATGGTTTCTCAGCCATTCCTTAACTTCAAACTCCCATATCTCGCGAACGGATTGACGAAGTCGAGAAATTCCTGTTGCATCTGAAAGTAGAAACTTGCCCGATTACAATGGTGTGTGTACTTTTCCCCTAGGCCATTCCAGTTATTGGTTTCGAGTATCAGAGTTGCGAAAATTTTGATGGTTTCTCAAACTTTCCTTAATTTCAAACTCCCATATCTCGCGAACGGATTGACGAATCCGAAAAATTTCTGTTGCATCTGAAAGTAGAAACTCTCCCGACTACAAAGGTATCTGTTCTTTTCCCCTAGGCCATTCCAGTTATTCTTTTCTAGCATCAGAATTGCGAAAATCTTGATGGTTTCTCTACCGTCTCTTAACTCCAAACTCCCATATCTCGCGAACGGAATGATGAACTCGAGAAATTCCTGTTTCATCTGAAAGTAGAAACTCGCCCGATTACAACGGTGTGTGTACTTTTCCCCTAGGCCATTGTAGTTATTGTTTTCGAGTACCAGACTTGCGAAAATTTTGATGGTTTCTCATCCATTCCTTAACTTCAAACTCCCATATCTCGCGAACGGATTGACGAACTCGAAATATTCCTGTTGCATCGGAAAGTAGAAACTCGCCCGATTACAATGGTGTGTGTACTTTTCCCCTAGGCCATTCAAGTTATTGGTTTCGAGTATCAAACTTGCGAAAATTTTGATGGTTTCTCAACCATTCCTTAACTTCAAACTCCCATATCTCGCGAACGGATTGACGAACTCGTAACATTCCTGTTGCATCTGAAAGCAGAAAGTCGCCCGATTACAACGCTATGTGTATTTTTGCCCTCGGCAATAGTAGTTATTGGTTTCGAGAATCAGACTTGCGAGTATATAGATGGTTTCTCAACCATTCCTTAGCTTCAAACTCCCATATATCGCGAGCGGATTGACGGACTCGAGAAATTCCTGTTGCATCTGAAAGTAGAAACTCACCCGATTACAATGGTGTGTGTGCTTTTCCCCTCGGCCATTCCAGTTATAGGTTTCGAGTATCAGACTTGCGAAAATTTTGATGGTTTCTCAACCATTCCTTAACTTCAAACTCCCATATCTCGCGAACGGATTGACGAACTCGAGAAATTCCTGTTGCATCTGAAAGTACAAACTTGCCCGATTACAACGGTATGTGTATTTTTGCTCTAGACCATAGTAGTTATTGCTTTCGAGTATCAGGCTTGCGAAAATTTTGATGGTTTCTCAACCATTCCTTAACTTCAAACTCCCATATCTCGCGAACGGATTGACGAACTCGAGAAATTCCTGTTGCATCTGAAAGTTGAAACTCGCCCGATTACAACGGTATGTGTATTTTTGCTCTAGACCATAGTAGTTATTGCTTTCGAGTATCAGACTTGCGAAAACTTTGATGGTTTCTCAACCATTCCTTAACTTCAAACTTTCATATCTCGCGAACGAATGGACGAACTCGAGAAATTCCTGATGCATCTGAAAGTAGAAACTTGCCCGATTACAATGGTGTGTGTACTTTTCCGCTAGGCCATTCCAGTTACTGGTTTCGAGAATCAGACTTGCGAAAATTTTGATGGTTTCTCAACCATTCCTTAACTTCAAACTCCCATATCTCGCGAACGGAATGACGAACTCGAGAAATTCCTGTTGCATCTGAAAGTAGAAACTCGCCCGATTACTATGGTGTGTGTACTTTTCCCTTATGATACTCCAGTTATTGGTTTCGAGTATCAGAATTGCGAAAATTTTGATGGTTTCTCAACCATCTCTTAAATCCAAACTCCGATATCTCGCGAACGGTTTGACGAACTCGAGTAATTCCTGTTGAATCTGAAAGCAGAAACTCGCCCGATTACAACGGCATGTGTATTTTTGCCCTAGACCATAGTAGCTAATGGTTTAGAGTATCAGATTCCGAAAATTTTGATGGTTTCTCAACCATTCCTTAACTTCGAACTCCCATATCTCGCGAACGGATTGACGAACTCGAGAAATTCCTGTTGCATCAGAAAGTATAATCTCGCCCGATTACAAAGGTATGTGTATTTTTCCCCTAGGGCTTTGTAGTCATTGGTTTCGAGTATCAGACTTGCGAAAATTTTGACGGTTTCTCAACCATTCCTTAATTTCAAACTCGCACATCTCGCGAACGGATTGACGAACTCGAGTAATTCCTGTTGAATCTGAAAGCAGAAACTCGCCCGATTGCAACGGTATGTGTATTTTTGACCTAGACCATAGTAGTTATTGGTTTCGAGAATCAGATTCCGAAAATTTTGACGGTTTCTCAGCCATTCCTTAACTTCAAACTTCCATATCTCGCGAACGGATTGACGAAGTTGAGAAATTCCTGTTGCATCTGAAATTAGAAACTTGCCCGATTACAATGGTGTGTGTACTTTTCCCCTAGGCCATTCCAGTTATTGGTTTCGAGTAACAGAGTTGCGAAAATTTTGATGGTTTCTCAAACTTTCCTTAATTTCAAACTCCCATATCTCGCGAACGGACTGACGAATCCGAAAAATTTCTGTTGCATCTGAAAGTAGAAACTCTCCCGACTACAAAGGTATGTGTTCTTTTACCCTAGGCCATTCCAATTATTCTTTTCTAGCATCAGAGTTGCGAAAATCTTGATGGTTTCTCTACCGTCTCTTAAATCCAAACTCCCATATCTCGCGAACGGAATGACGAACTCGAGAAATTCCTCTTTCATCTGAAAGTAGAAACTCGCCCGATTACAATAGTGTGTGTTCTCTTCCCCTAGGCCATTCCAGTTATTGGTTTCGAGTATCAGAATTGCGAAAATTTTGATGGTTTCTCAACCATTCCTTAATTCAAACTCCCATATCTCGCGAACGGATTGACGAACTCGAGATATTCCTGTTGCATCTGAAAGTAGAATCTCGCCCGATTACGATGGTGTGTGTACTTTTCCCCTAGGCCATTCCAGTTATTGGTTTCGAGTATCAGACTTGCGTAAAATTTTGATGGTTTCTCAACCATTCCTTAACTTCAAACTCCCATATCTCGCGAACGGATTGACGAACTCGAGGAATTCCTGTTGCATCTGAAAGTAGAAACTCGCCCGATTACAATGGTGTGTGTTCTCTTCCCCTAGGCCATTCCAGTTATTGGTTTCGAGTATCAGAATTGCGAAAATTTTGATGGTTTCTCAACCATTCCTTAATTCAAACTCCAATATCTCGCGAACGGATTGCCGAACTCGAGATATTCCTGTTGCATCTGAAAGTAGAAACTCGCCCGATTACAATGGTGTGTGTACTTTTCCCCTAGGCCATTCCAGTTATTGCTTTCGAGTATCAGACTTGCGAAAACTTTGATGGTTTCTCAACCATTCCTTAACTTCAAACTCCCATATCTCGCGAACGGATTGACGAACTCGAGAAATTCCTGTTGCATCTGAAAGTAGAAACTCGCCCGATTACTATGGTGTGTGTACTTTTCCCTTATGATACTCCAGTTATTGGTTTCGAGTATCAGAATTGCGAAAATTTTGATGGTTTCTCAACCATCTCTTAAATCCAAACTCCGATATCTCGCGAACGGTTTGACGAACTCGAGTAATTCCTGTTGCATCAGAAAGTATAATCTCGCCCGATTACAAAGGTATGTGTATTTTTCCCCTAGGGCTTTGTAGTCATTGGTTTCGAGTATCAGACTTGCGAAAATTTTGATGGATTCTCAACCGTCTCTTAACTCCTAACTCCCATATCTCGCGAACGGATTGGCGAACTCGAGAAATTCCTGTTGCATCTGAATGTAGAAACTTGCCCGATTACAATGGTGTGTGTACTTTTCCCCTAGGCCATTCCAGTTATTGGTTTCGAGTATCAGAGTTGCGAAAATTTTGATGGTTTCTCAAACTTTCCTTAATTTCAAACGCCCATATCTCGCGAACGGATTGACGAATCCGAAAAATTTCTGTTGCATCTGAAAGTAGAAACTCTCCCGACTACAAAGGTATGTGTTCTTTTCCCCTAGGCCATTCCAGTTATTCTTTTCTAGCATCAGAATTGCGAAAATCTTAATGGTTTCTCTACCGTCTCTTAACTCCAAACTCCCATATCTCGCGAACGGAATGATGAACTCGAGAAATTCCTGTTTCATCTGAAAGTAGAAACTCGCCCGATTACAATGGTGTGTGTACTTTTCCCCTAGGCCATTGTAGTTATTGTTTTCGAGTACCAGACTTGCGAAAATTTTGATGGTTTCTCATCCATTCCTTAACTTCAAACTCCCATATCTCGCGAACGGATTGACGAACTCGAAATATTCCTGTTGCATCGGAAAGTAGAAACTCGCCCGATTACAATGGTGTGTGTACTTTTCCCCTAGGCCATTCAAGTTATTGGTTTCGAGTATCAAACTTGCGAAAATTTTGATGGTTTCTCAACCATTCCTTAACTTCAAACTCCCATATCTCGCGAACGGATTGACGAACTCGTAACATTCCTGTTGCATCTGAAAGCAGAAAGTCGCCCGATTACAACGCTATGTGTATTTTTGCCCTCGGCAATAGTAGTTATTGGTTTCGAGAATCAGACTTGCGAGTATATAGATGGTTTCTCAACCATTCCTTAGCTTCAAACTCCCATATATCGCGAGCGGATTGACGGACTCGAGAAATTCCTGTTGCATCTGAAAGTAGAAACTCACCCGATTACAATGGTGTGTGTGCTTTTCCCCTCGGCCATTCCAGTTATAGGTTTCGAGTATCAGACTTGCGAAAATTTTGATGGTTTCTGAACCATTCCTTAACCTCAAACTCCCATATATCGCGAACGGATTGACGAACTCGAGAAATTCCTGTTGCATCTGAAAGTAGAAACTCGCCCGATTACAACGGTATGTGTATTTTTGCTCTAGACCATAGTAGTTATTGCTTTCGAGTATCAGGCTTGCGAAAATTTTGATGGTTTCTCAACCATTCCTTAACTTCAAACTCCCATATCTCGCGAACGGATTGACGAACTCGAGAAATTCCTGTTGCATCTGAAAGTTGAAACTCGCCCGACTACAACGGTATGTGTATTTTTGCTCTAGACCGTAGTAGTTATTGCTTTCGAGTATCAGACTTGCGAAAACTTTGATGGTTTCTCAACCATTCCTTAACTTCAAACTTTCATATCTCGCGAACGAATGGACGAACTCGAGAAATTCCTGATGCATCTGAAAGTAGAAACTTGCCCGAATACAATGGTGTGTGTACTTTTCCGCTAGGCCATTCCAGTTACTGGTTTCGAGTATCAGACTTGCGAAAATTTTGATGGTTTCTCAACCATTCCTTAACTTCAAACTCCCATATCTCGCGAACGGAATGACGAACTCGAGAAATTCCTGTTGCATCTGAAAGTAGAAACTCGCCCGACTACAATGGTGTGTGCTTTTCCCCTAGGCCATTCCAGTTATTGGTTTCGAGTATCAGACTTGCGAAAATTTTGATGGTTTCTCAACCATTCCTTAATTTCAAACTCGCATGTCTCGCGAACGGATTGCCGAACGCGAGTAATTCCTGTTGAATCTGAAAGCAGAAACTCGCCCGATTACAACGGTATATGTATTTTTGCTCTAGACCATAGTAGTTATTGCTTTCGAGTATCAGACTTGCGAAAACTTTGATGGTTTCTCAACCATTCCTTAACTTCAAACTCCCATATCTCGCGAACGGATTGACGAACTCGAGAAATTCCTGTTGCATCTGAAAGTAGAAACTCGCCCGATTACTATGGTGTGTGTACTTTTCCCTTATGATACTCCAGTTATTGGTTTCGAGTATCAGAATTGCGAAAATTTTGATGGTTTCTCAACCATCTCTTAAATCCAAACTCCGATATCTCGCGAACGGTTTGACGAACTCGAGTAATTCCTGTTGAATCTGAAAGCAGAAACTCGCCCGATTACAACGGCATGTGTATTTTTGCCCTAGACCATAGTAGCTAATGGTTTAGAGTATCAGATTCCGAAAATTTTGATGGTTTCTCAACCATTCCTTAACTTCGAACTCCCATATCTCGCGAACGGATTGACGAACTCGAGAAATTCCTGTTGCATCAGAAAGTATAATCTCGCCCGATTACAAAGGTATGTGTATTTTTCCCCTAGGGCTTTGTAGTCATTGGTTTCGAGTATCAGACTTGCGAAAATTTTGATGGTTTCTCAACCATTCCTTAATTTCAAACTCGCACATCTCGCGAACGGATTGACGAACTCGAGTAATTCCTGTTGAATCTGAAAGCAGAAACTCGCCCGATTGCAACGGTATGTGTATTTTTGACCTAGACCATAGTAGTTATTGGTTTCGAGAATCAGATTCCGAAAATTTTGACGGTTTCTCAGCCATTCCTTAACTTCAAACTTCCATATCTCGCGAACGGATTGACGAAGTCGAGAAATTCCTGTTGCATCTGAAATTAGAAACTTGCCCGATTACAATGGTGTGTGTACTTTTCCCCTAGGCCATTCCAGTTATTGGTTTCGAGTAACAGAGTTGCGAAAATTTTGATGGTTTCTCAAACTTTCCTTAATTTCAAACTCCCATATCTTGCGAACGGACTGACGAATCGGAAAAATTTCTGTTGCATCTGAAAGTAGAAACTCTCCCGACTACAAAGGTATGTGTTCTTTTACCCTAGGCCATTCCAATTATTCTTTTCTAGCATCAGAATTGCGAAAATCTTGATGGTTTCTCTACCGTCTCTTAACTCCAAACTCCCATATCTCGCGAACGGAATGACGAACTCGAGAAATTCCTCTTTCATCTGAAAGTAGAAACTCGCCCGATTACAATGGTGTGTGTACTTTTCCCCTAGGCCATTCCAGTTATTGGTTTCGAGTATCAGACTTGCGTAAAATTTTGATGGTTTCTCAACCATTCCTTAACTTCAAACTCCCATATCTCGCGAACGGATTGACGAACTCGAGGAATTCCTGTTGCATCTGAAAGTAGAAACTCGCCCGATTACAACGGTGTGTGTTCTCTTCCCCTAGGCCATTCCAGTTATTGGTTTCGAGTATCAGAATTGCGAAAATTTTGATGGTTTCTCAACCATTCCTTAATTCAAACTCCCATATCTCGCGAACGGATTGACGAACTCGAGATATTCCTGTTGCATCTGAAAGTAGAATCTCGCCCGATTACGATGGTGTGTGTACTTTTCCCCTAGGCCATTCCAGTTATTGGTTTCGAGTATCAGACTTGCGTAAAATTTTGATGGTTTCTCAACCATTCCTTAACTTCAAACTCCCATATCTCGCGAACGGATTGACGAACTCGAGGAATTCCTGTTGCATCTGAAAGTAGAAACTCGCCCGATTACAATGGTGTGTGTTCTCTTCCCCTAGGCCATTCCAGTTATTGGTTTCGAGTATCAGAATTGCGAAAATTTTGATGGTTTCTCAACCATTCCTTAATTCAAACTCCAATATCTCGCGAACGGATTGCCGAACTCGAGATATTCCTGTTGCATCTGAAAGTAGAAACTCGCCCGATTACAATGGTGTGTGTACTTTTCCCCTAGGCCATTCCAGTTATTGCTTTCGAGTATCAGACTTGCGAAAACTTTGATGGTTTCTCAACCATTCCTTAACTTCAAACTCCCATATCTCGCGAACGGATTGACGAACTCGAGAAATTCCTGTTGCATCTGAAAGTAGAAACTCGCCCGATTACTATGGTGTGTGTACTTTTCCCTTATGATACTCCAGTTATTGGTTTCGAGTATCAGAATTGCGAAAATTTTGATGGTTTCTCAACCATCTCTTAAATCCAAACTCCGATATCTCGCGAACGGTTTGACGAACTCGAGTAATTCCTCTTGAATCTGAAAGCAGAAACTCGCCCGATTACAACGGCATGTGTATTTTTGCCCTAGACCATAGTAGCTAATGGTTTAGAGTATCAGATTCCGAAAATTTTGATTGTTTCTCAACCATTCCTTAACTTCGAACTCCCATATCTCGCGAACGGATTGACGAACTCGAGAAATTCCTGTTGCATCAGAAAGTATAATCTCGCCCGATTACAAAGGTATGTGTATTTTTCCCCTAGGGCTTTGTAGTCATTGGTTTCGAGTATCAGACTTGCGAAAATTTTGATGGTTTCTCAACCATTCCTTAATTTCAAACTCGCACATCTCGCGAACGGATTGACGAACTCGAGTAATTCCTGTTGAATCTGAAAGCAGAAACTCGCCCGATTGAAACGGTATGTGTATTTTTGACCTAGACCATAGTAGTTATTGGTTTCGAGAATCAGATTCCGAAAATTTTGACGGTTTCTCAGCCATTCCTTAACTTCAAACTTCCATATCTCGCGAACGGATTGACGAAGTCGAGAAATTCCTGTTGCATCTGAAATTAGAAACTTGCCCGATTACAATGGTGTGTGTACTTTTCCCCTAGGCCATTCCAGTTATTGGTTTCGAGTAACAGAGTTGCGAAAATTTTGATGGTTTCTCAAACTTTCCTTAATTTCAAACTCCCATATCTTGCGAACGGACTGACGAATCCGAAAAATTTCTGTTGCATCTGAAAGTAGAAACTCTCCCGACTACAAAGGTATGTGTTCTTTTACCCTAGGCCATTCCAATTATTCTTTTCTAGCATCAGAATTGCGAAAATCTTGATGGTTTCTCTACCGCCTCTTAACTCCAAACTCCCATATCTCGCGAACGGAATGACGAACTCGAGAAATTCCTCTTTCATCTGAAAGTAGAAACTCGCCCGATTACAATGGTGTGTGTACTTTTCCCCTAGGCCATTCCAGTTATTGGTTTCGAGTATCAGACTTGCGTAAAATTTTGATGGTTTCTCAACCATTCCTTAACTTCAAACTCCCATATCTCGCGAACGGATTGACGAACTCGAGGAATTCCTGTTGCATCTGAAAGTAGAAACTCGCCCGATTACAACGGTGTGTGTTCTCTTCCCCTAGGCCATTCCAGTTATTGGTTTCGAGTATCAGAATTGCGAAAATTTTGATGGTTTCTCAACCATTCCTTAATTCAAACTCCCATATCTCGCGAACGGATTGACGAACTCGAGATATTCCTGTTGCATCTGAAAGTAGAATCTCGCCCGATTACGATGGTGTGTGTACTTTTCCCCTAGGCCATTCCAGTTATTGGTTTCGAGTATCAGACTTGCGTAAAATTTTGATGGTTTCTCAACCATTCCTTAACTTCAAACTCCCATATCTCGCGAACGGATTGACGAACTCGAGGAATTCCTGTTGCATCTGAAAGTAGAAACTCGCCCGATTACAATGGTGTGTGTTCTCTTCCCCTAGGCCATTCCAGTTATTGGTTTCGAGTATCAGAATTGCGAAAATTTTGATGGTTTCTCAACCATTCCTTAATTCAAACTCCAATATCTCGCGAACGGATTGCCGAACTCGAGATATTCCTGTTGCATCTGAAAGTAGAAACTCGCCCGATTACAATGGTGTGTGTACTTTTCCCCTAGGCCATTCCAGTTATTGCTTTCGAGTATCAGACTTGCGAAAACTTTGATGGTTTCTCAACCATTCCTTAACTTCAAACTCCCATATCTCGCGAACGGATTGACGAACTCGAGAAATTCCTGTTGCATCTGAAAGTAGAAACTCGCCCGATTACTATGGTGTGTGTACTTTTCCCTTATGATACTCCAGTTATTGGTTTCGAGTATCAGAATTGCGAAAATTTTGATGGTTTCTCAACCATCTCTTAAATCCAAACTCCGATATCTCGCGAACGGTTTGACGAACTCGAGTAATTCCTCTTGAATCTGAAAGCAGAAACTCGCCCGATTACAACGGCATGTGTATTTTTGCCCTAGACCATAGTAGCTAATGGTTTAGAGTATCAGATTCCGAAAATTTTGATGGTTTCTCAACCATTCCTTAACTTCGAACTCCCATATCTCGCGAACGGATTGACGAACTCGAGAAATTCCTGTTGCATCAGAAAGTATAATCTCGCCCGATTACAAAGGTATGTGTATTTTTCCCCTAGGGCTTTGTAGTCATTGGTTTCGAGTATCAGACTTGCGAAAATTTTGATGGATTCTCAACCGTCTCTTAACTCCTAACTCCCATATCTCGCGAACGGATTGGCGAACTCGAGAAATTCCTGTTGCATCTGAAAGTAGAAACTTGTCCGATTACAATGGTGTGTGTACTTTTCCCCTGGGCCATTGTAGTTATAGGTTTCGAGTATCAGACCAGCGAAAATTTTGATGGTTTCTCAACCATTCCATAACTTCAAACTCCCATATCTCGCGAACGGATTGACGAACTCCAGATATTCCTTGTGCATCTGAAAGTGGAAAGTCGCCCGATTACAACAGTATGTGCATTTTAGCCCTAGGCAATAGTAGTTATTGGTTTCGAGTACCAGACTTGCGAAAATTTTGATGGTTCCTCAACCATATCCTTAACTTCAAACTCCCATATCTCGCGAACGGATTGACGAACTCGAGATATTCCTGTTGCATCTGATAGTAGAAACTCGCCCGATTACAATGGTTTGTGTACTTTACCCCTAGGCCATTCCAGTTATTGGTTTCGAGTATCAGACTTGCGAACATTTTGATGGTTTCTCAACCATTCCTTAACTTCAAACTACCATATCTCGTGAACGGATTGATCAACTCGAGAAATACCTGTTGCATCTGAAAGTAGAAACTCGCCCGATTACAATGGTGTGTGTACTTTTCCCCTAGGCCATTCCAGTTATTGGTTTCGAGTATCAGACTTGCGAAAATTTTGATGGTTTCACAACCATTCCTTAACTTCAGACTCCCATATCTCGCGAACGGATTGACGAAATCGAGAAATTCCTGTTGCATCTGAAAGTAGAAACTCGCCCGATTACTATGGTGTGTGTACTTTTCCCTTATGATACTCCAGTTATTGGTTTCGAGTATCAGAATTGCGAAAATTTTGATGGTTTCTCAACCATCTCTTAAATCCAAACTCCGATATCTCGCGAACGGTTTGACGAACTCGAGTAATTCCTGTTGAATCTGAAAGCAGAAACTCGCCCGATTACAACGGCATGTGTATTTTTGCCCTAGACCATAGTAGCTAATGGTTTAGAGTATCAGATTCCGAAAATTTTGATGGTTTCTCAACCATTCCTTAACTTCGAACTCCCATATCTCGCGAACGGATTGACGAACTCGAGAAATTCCTGTTGCATCAGAAAGTATAATCTCGCCCGATTACAAAGGTATGTGTATTTTTCCCCTAGGGCTTTGTAGTCATTGGTTTCGAGTATCAGACTTGCGAAAATTTTGATGGATTCTCAACCGTCTCTTAACTCCTAACTCCCATATCTCGCGAACGGATTGGCGAACTCGAGAAATTCCTGTTGCATCTGAAAGTAGAAACTTGCCCGATTACAATGGTGTGTGTACTTTTCCCCTGGGCCATTGTAGTTATAGGTTTCGAGTATCAGACCAGCGAAAATTTTGATGGTTTCTCAACCATTCCATAACTTCAAACTCCCATATCTCGCGAACGGATTGACGAACTCCAGATATTCCTGTTGCATCTGAAAGTGGAAAGTCGCCCGATTACAACAGTATGTGCATTTTAGCCCTAGGCAATAGTAGTTATTGGTTTCGAGTACCAGACTTGCGAAAATTTTGATGGTTCCTCAACCATATCCTTAACTTCGAACTCCCATATCTCGCGAACGGATTGACGAACTCGAGATATTCCTGTTGCATCTGATAGTAGAAACTCGCCCGATTACAATGGTTTGTGTACTTTTCCCCTAGGCCATTCCAGTTATTGGTTTCGAGTATCAGACTTGCGAACATTTTGATGGTTTCTCAACCATTCCTTAACTTCAAACTACCATATCTCGTGAACGGATTGATCAACTCGAGAAATACCTGTTGCATCTGAAAGTAGAAACTCGCCCGATTACAATGGTGTGTGTACTTTTCCCCTAGGCCATTCCAGTTATTGGTTTCGAGTATCAGACTTGCGAAAATTTTGATGGTTTCACAACCATTCCTTAACTTCAGACTCCCATATCTCGCGAACGGATTGACGAAATCGAGAAATTCCTGTTGCATCTGAAAGTAGAAACACGCCCGATTATGATTGTTTGTGTGCTTTTCCCCCAGGCCATTCCAGTTATAGGTTTCGAGTATCAGACCAGCGAAAATTTTGATGGTTTCTCAACCATTCCTTATCTTCAAACTCCCATATCTCGCGAACGGATTGACGAACTCGAGATATTCCTGTTGCATCTGAAAGTAGAAACTCGCCCGATTATAATGGTTTGTGTGCTTTTCCCCTAGGCCATTCCAGTTATAGGTTTCGAGTATCAGACCAGCGACAATTTTGATGGCTTCTCAACCATTCCTTAACTTCAAACTCCCATATCTCGCGAACGGATTGACGAACTCGAGATATTCCTGTTGCATCTGAAAGTAGAAATTCGCCCGATTACAATGATGTGTGTACTTTTCCCATAGGCCATTTCAGTTATTGGTTTCGAGTATCAGACGTGCGTAAATTTTGATGGTCTCTCAACCATTCCTTAACTTCAAACTCCGATATCTCGCGAACGGTTTGACGAACTCGAGGAATTCCTGTTGCATCTGAAAGTAGAAACTCGCCCGATTACAATGGTGTGTGTACTTTTTCCCTAGGCCATTCCAGTTATTGGTTTCGAGTATCAGACTTGCGAAAATTTTGATGGATTCTCAACCGTCTCTTAACTCCTAACTCCCATATCTCGCGAACGGATTGGCGAACTCGAGAAATTCCTGTTGCATCTGAAAGTAGAAACTTGCCCGATTACAATGGTGTGTGTACTTTTCCCCTGGGCCATTGTAGTTATAGGTTTCGAGTATCAGACCAGCGAAAATTTTGATGGTTTCTCAACCATTCCTTAACTTCAAACTCCCATATCTCGCGAACGGATTGACGAACTCCAGATATTCCTGTTGCATCTGAAAGTAGAAAGTCGACCGATTACAATGGTGTGTGTACTTTTCCCCCAGGTCATTCCAGTTACAGGTTTCGAGTATCAGACTTGCGAAAATTTTGATGGTTTCTGAACCATTCCATAACTTCAAACTCCCATATCTCGCGAACGGATTGACGAAATCGAGAAATTCCTGTTGCATCTGAAAGTAGAGACTCGCCCGATTATAATTGTTTGTGTGCTTTTCCCCTAGGCCATTCCAGTTATAGGTTTCGAGTATCAGACCAGCGAAAATTTTGATGGCTTCTCAACCATTCCTTAACTTCAAACTCCCATATCTCGCGAACGGATTGACGAACTCGAGATATTCCTGTTGCATTTGAAAGTAGAATCACGCCCGATTACAATGGTGTGTGTGCTTTTCCCCTAGGCCATTCCAGTTATTGGTTTCGAGTATCAGGCTTGCGAAAATTTTGATGGATTCTCAAACGTCTCTTAACTCCTAACTCCCATATCTCGCGAACGGATTGGCGAACTCGAGAAATTCCTGTTGCATCTGAAAGTAGAAACTTGCCCGATCACAATGGTGTGTGTACTTTTCCCCTAGGCCATTGTAGTTATAGGTTTCGAGTATCAGACCAGCGAAAATTTTGATGGTTTCTCAACCATTCCTTAACTTCGAACTCCTATATCGCGCGAACGGATTGACGAACTCCAGATATTCCTGTTGCATCTGAAAGTAGAAAGTCGACCGATTACAACGGTATGTGTATTTTTGCCCTAGGCAATAGTAGTTATTGGTTGCGAGTACCAGACTTGCGAAAATTTTGATGGTTCCTCAACCATATCCTTAACTTCAAACTCCCATATCTCGCGAACGGATTGACGAACTCGAGATATTCCTGTTGCATCTGGTAGTAGAAACTCGCCCGATTACAATGGTTTGTGTACTTTTCCCCTAGG
This sequence comes from Ptiloglossa arizonensis, assembly GCF_051014685.1. Taxonomy (NCBI): domain Eukaryota; kingdom Metazoa; phylum Arthropoda; class Insecta; order Hymenoptera; family Colletidae; genus Ptiloglossa; species Ptiloglossa arizonensis. Next base: position 661,409 of record NW_027478524.1, on the reverse strand, counting down.
CCATTCCAGTTATTGGTTTCGAGTATCAGACTTGCGAACATTTTGATGGTTTCACAACCATTCCTTAACTTCAGACTCCCACATCTCGCGAACGGATTGACGAAATCGAGAAATTCCTGTTGCATCTGAAAGTAGAAACACGCCCGATTATAATTGTTTGTGTGCTTTTCCCCTAGGCCATTCCAGTTATAGGTTTCGAGTATCAGACCAGCGAAAATTTTGATGGTTTCTCAACCATTCCTTAACTTCAAACTCCCATATCTCGCGAACGGATTGACGAACTCGAGATATTCCTGTTGCATCTGAAAGTAGAAACTCGCCCGATTATAATGGTTTGTGTGCTTTTCCCCTAGGCCATTCCAGTTATAGGTTTCGAGTATCAGACCAGCGACAATTTTGATGGCTTCTCAACCATTCCTTAACTTCAAACTCCCATACCTCGCGAACGGATTGACGAACTCGAGGAATTCCTGTTGCATCTGAAAGTAGAAAGTCGACCGATTACAATGGTGTGTGTACTTTTCCCCCAGGTCATTCCAGGTATAGGTTTCGAGTATCAGACTTGCGAAAATTTTGATGGTTTCTGAACCATTCCATAACTTCAAACTCCCATATCTCGCGAACGGATTGACGAAATCGAGAAATTCCTGTTGCATCTGAAAGTAGAAACTCGCCCGATTATAATTGTTTGTGTGCTTTTCCCCTAGGCCATTCCAGTTATAGGTTTCGAGTATCAGACCAGCGGAAATTTTGATGGTTTCTCAACCATTCCTTAACTTCAAACTCCCATATCTCGCGAACGGATTGACGAACTCGAGATATTCCTGTTGCATCTGAAAGCAGAAACTCGCCCGATTACAATGGTATGTGTATTTTTGCCCTAGGCAATAGTAGTTATTGGTTTCGAGTATCAGACTTGCGAAAATTTTGATGGTTTCTCAACCATTCCTTAACTTCAAACTCCCATATCTCGCGAACGGATTGACGAACTCGAGATATTCCTGTTGCATCTGAAAGTAGGAATTCGCCCGATTACAATGGTGTGTGTACTTTTTCCCTAGGCCATTCCAGTTATTGGTTTCGAGTATCAGACTTGCGAACATTTTGATGGTTTCTCAACCATTCCTTAACTTCAAACTACCATATCTCGTGAACGGATTGATCAACTCGAGAAATACCTGTTGCATCTGAAAGTAGAAACTCGCCCGATTACAATGGTGTGTGTACTTTTCCCCTAGGCCATTCCAGTTATTGGTTTCGAGTATCAGACTTGCGAAAATTTTGATGGTTTCACAACCATTCCTTAACTTCAAACTCCCATATCTCGCGAACGGATTGACGAACTCGAGATATTCCTGTTGCATCTGAAAGTAGAAACTCGCCCGATTATAATGGTTTGTGTGCTTTTCCCCTAGGCCATTCCAGTTATAGGTTTCGAGTATCAGACCAGCGACAATTTTGATGGCTTCTCAACCATTCCTTAACTTCAAACTCCCATATCTCGCGAACGGATTGACGAACTCGAGATATTCCTGTTGCATCTGAAAGTAGAAATTCGCCCGATTACAATGGTGTGTGTACCTTTTCCCTAGGCCATTCCAGTTATTGGTTTCGAGTATCAGACTGGCGAAAATTTTGATGGATTCTCAACCGTCTCTTAACTCCTAACTCCCATATCTCGCGAACGGATTGGCGAACTCGAGAAATTCCTGTTGCATCTGAAAGTAGAAACTTGCCCGATTACAATGGTGTGTGTACTTTTCCCCTGGGCCATTGTAGTTATAGGTTTCGAGTATCAGACCAGCGAAAATTTTGATGGTTTCTCAACCATTCCTTAACTTCAAACTCCCATATCTCGCGAACGGATTGACGAACTCCAGATATTCCTGTTGCATCTGAAAGTAGAAAGTCGACCGATTACAATGGTGTGTGTACTTTTCCCCCAGGTCATTCCAGTTATAGGTTTCGAGTATCAGACCAACGAAAATTTTGATGGTTTCTCAACCATTCCATAACTTCAAACTCCCATATCTCGCGAACGGATTGACGAACTCGAGGAATTCCTGTTGCATCTGAAAGTAGAAACACGCCCGATTACAATGGTGTGTGTACTTTTCCCCTAGGCCATTCCAGTTATTGGTTTCGAGTATCAGACTTGCGTAAAATTTTGATGGTTTCTCAACCATTCCTTAACTTCAAACTCCCATATCTCGCGAACGGATTGACGAACTCGAGGAATTCCTGTTGCATCTGAAAGTAGAAACTCGCCCGATTACAATGGTGTGTGTTCTCTTCCCCTAGGCCATTCCAGTTATTGGTTTCGAGTATCAGAATTGCGAAAATTTTGATGGTTTCTCAACCATTCCTTAATTCAAACTCCCATATCTCGCGAACGGATTGACGAACTCGAGATATTCCTGTTGCATCTGAAAGTAGAATCTCGCCCGATTACGATGGTGTGTGTGCTTTTCCCCTAGGCCATTCCAGTTATTGGTTTCGAGTATCAGACTTGCGAAAATTTTGATGGATTCTCAACCGTCTCTTAACTCCTAACTCCCATATCTCGCGAACGGATTGGCGAACTCGAGAAATTCCTGTTGCATCTTAAAGTAGAAACTTGCCCGATTACAATGGTGTGTGTACTTTTCCCCTGGGCCATTGTAGTTATAGGTTTCGAGTATCAGACCAGCGAAAATTTTGATGGTTTCTCAACCATTCCATAACTTCAAACTCCCATATCTCGCGAACGGATTGACGAACTCCAGATATTCCTGTTGCATCTGACAGTAGAAAGTCGCCCGATTACAACAGTATGTGCATTTTAGCCCTAGGCAATAGTAGTTATTGGTTTCGAGAACCAGACTTGCGAAAATTTTGATGGTTCCTCATCCATATCCTTAACTTCAAACTCCCATATCTCGCGAACGGATTGACGAACTCGAGATATTCCTGTTGACTCTGATAGTAGAAACTCGCCCGATTACAATGGTTTGTCTACTTTTCCCCTAGGCCATTCCAGTTATTGGTTTCGAGTATCAGACTTGCGAACATTTTGATGGTTTCTCAACCATTCCTTAACTTCAAACTACCATATCTCGTGAACGGATTGATCAACTCGAGAAATACCTGTTGCATCTGAAAGTAGAAACTCGCGCGATTACAATGGTGTGTGTACTTTTCCCCTAGGCCATTCCAGTTATTGGTTTCGAGTATCAGACTTGCGAAAATTTTGATGGTTTCACAACCATTCCTTAACTTCAGACTCCCATATCTCGCGAACGGATTGACGAAATCGAGAAATTCCTGTTGCATCTGAAAGTAGAAACTCGCCCGATTATAATTGTTTGTGTGCTTTTCCCCTAGGCCATTCCAGTTATAGGTTACGAGTATCAGACCAGCGAAAATTTTGATGGTTTCTCAACCATTCCTTAACTTCAAACTCCCATATCTCGCGAACGGATTGACGAACTCGAGATATTCCTGTTGCATCTGAAAGTAGAAACTCGCCCGATTATAATGGTTTGTGAGCTTTTCCCCTAGGCCATTCCAGTTATAGGTTTCGAGTATCAGACCAGCGACAATTTTGATGGCTTCTCAACCATTCCTTAACTTCAAACTCCCATATCTCGCGAACGGATTGACGAACTCGAGATATTCCTGTTGCATCTGAAAGTAGAAATTCGCCCGATTACAATGATGTGTGTACTTTTCCCATAGGCCATTTCAGTTATTGGTTTCGAGTATCAGACGTGCGAAAATTTTGATGGTTTCTCAACCATTCCTTAACTTCAAACTCCCATATCTCGCGAACGGTTTGACGAACTCGAGGAATTCCTGTTGCATCTGAAAGTAGAAACTCGCCCGATTACAATGGTGTGTGTACTTTTTCCCTAGGCCATTCCAGTTATTGGTTTCGAGTATCAGACTTGCGAAAATTTTGATGGATTCTCAACCGTCTCTTAACTCCTAACTCCCATATCTCGCGAACGGATTGGCGAACTCGAGAAATTCCTGTTGCATCTGAAAGTAGAAACTTGCCCGATTACAATGGTGTGTGTACTTTTCCCCTGGGCCATTGCAGTTATAGGTTTCGAGTATCAGACCAGCGAAAATTTTGATGGTTTCTCAACCATTCCTTAACTTCAAACTCCCATATCTCGCGAACGGATTGACGAACTCCAGATATTCCTGTTGCATCTGAAAGTAGAAAGTCGACCGATTACAATGGTGTGTGTACTTTTCCCCCAGGTCATTCCAGTTATAGGTTTCGAGTATCAGACTTGCGAAAATTTTGATGGTTTCTGAACCATTCCATAACTTCAAACTCCCATATCTCGCGAACGGATTGACGAAATCGAGAAATTCCTGTTGCATCAGAAAGGAGAAACTCGCCCGATTATAATTGTTTGTGTGCTTTTCCCCTAGGCCATTCCAGTCATAGGTTTCGAGTATCAGACCAGCGAAAATTTTGATGGTTTCTCAACCATTCCTTAACTTCAAACTCCCATATCTCGCGAACGGATTGACGAACTCGAGATATTCCTGTTGCATCTGAAAGCAGAAACTCGCCCGATTACAATGGTATGTGTATTTTTGCCCTAGGCAATAGTTGTTATTGGTTTCGAGTATCAGACTTGCGAAAATTTTGATGGATTCTCAACCGTCTCTTAACTCCTAACTCCCATATCTCGCGAACGGATTGGCGAACTCGAGAAATTCCTGTTGCATCTGAAAGTAGAAACTTGCCCGATCACAATGGTGTGTGTACTTCTCCCCTAGGCCATTGTAGTTATAGGTTTCGAGTATCAGACCAGCGAAAATTTTGATGGTTTCTCAACCATTCCTTAACTTCCAACTCCTATATCTCGCGAACGGATTGACGAACTCCAGATATTCCTGCTGCATCTGAAAGTAGAAAGTCGACCGATGACAACGGTATGTGTATTTTTGCCCTAGGCAATAGTAGTTATTGGTTTCGAGTACCAGACTTGCGAAAATTTTGATGGTTCCTCAACCATATCCTTAACTTCAAACTCCCATATCTCGCGAACGGATTGATCAACTCGAGAAATTCCTGTTGCATCTGAAAGTAGAAACTCGCCCGATTACAATGGTGTTTGTACTTTTCCCCTAGGCCATTCCAGTTATTGGTTTCGAGTATCAGACTTGCGAAAATTTTGATGGTTTCACAACCATTCCTTAACTTCAGACTCCCATATCTCGCGAACGGATTGACGAAATCGAGAAATTCCTGTTGCATCTGAAAGTAGAAACTCGCCCGATTATAATTGTTTGTGTGCTTTTCCCCTAGGCCATTCCAGTTATAGGTTTCGAGTATCAGACCAGCGAAAATTTTGATGGTTTCTCAACCATTCCTTAACTTCAAACTCCCATATCTCGCGAACGGATTGACGAACTCGAGATATTCCTGTTGCATCTGAAAGTAGAAACTCGCCCGATTATAATGGTTTGTGTGCTTTTCCCCTACGCCATTCCAGTTATAGGTTGCGAGTATCAGACCAGCGACAATTTTGATGGCTTCTCAACCATTCCTTAACTTCAAACTCCCATATCTCGCGAACGGATTGACGAACTCGAGATATTCCTGTTGCATCTGAAAGTAGAAATTCGCCCGATTACAATGATGTGTGTACTATTCCCATAGGCCATTTCTGTTATTGGTTTCGAGTATCAGACGTGCGAAAATTTTGATGGTTTCTCAACCATTCCTTAACTTCAAACTCCCATATCTCGCGAACGGTTTGACGAACTCGAGGAATTCCTGTTGCATCTGAAAGTAGAAACTCGCCCGATTACAATGGTGTGTGTGCTTTTCCCCTAGGCCATTCCAGTTATAGGTTTCGAGTATCAGACTTGCGAAAATTTTGATGGTTTCTGAACCATTCCTTAACATCAAACTCCCATATATCGCGAACAGATTGACGAACTCGAGAAATTCCTGTTGCATCTGAAAGTAGAAACTCGCACGATTATAATGGTTTGTGTGCTTTTCCCCTAGGCCATTCCAGTTATAGGTTTCGAGTATCAGACCAGCGAAAATTTTGATGGTTTCTCAACCATTCCTTAACTTCAAACACCCATATGTCGCGAACGGATTGACGAACTCGAGAAATTCCTGTTGCTTCTGAAAGTAGAAACACGCCCGATTATAATGGTTTGTGTGCTTTTCCCCTAGGCCATTCCAGTTATAGGTTTCGAGTATCAGACCAGCGAAAATTTTGGTGGTTTCTCAACTATCTCTTAACTCCAAACTCCGATATTTCGCGAACGGATTGATGAACTCGAGAAATTCCTGTTGCATCTGAAAGTATAAGCTCGCCCGATTACAATGGTGTGTGTGCTTTTCCCCTAGGCCATTCCAGTTATAGGTTTCGAGTATCAGACCAGCGACAATTTTGATGGCTTCTCAACCATTCCTTAACTTCAAACTCCCACATCTCGCGAACGGATTGACGAACTCGAGATATTCCTGTTGCATCTGAAAGTAGAAATTCGCCCGATTACAATGATGTGTGTACTTTTCCCATAGGCCATTTCAGTTATTGGTTTCGAGTATCAGACGTGCGAAAATTTTGATGGTTTCTCAACCATTCCTTAACTTCAAACTCCCATATCTCGCGAACGGTTTGACGAACTCGAGGAATTCCTGTTGCATCTGAAAGTAGAAACTCGCCCGATTACAATGGTGTGCGTACTTTTCCCCTAGGCCATTCCAGTTATTGGTTTCGAGTATCAGACTTGCGAAAATTTTGATGGTTTCTCAACCATTCCTTAACTTCAAACTCCCATATCTCTCGAACGGATTGACGAACTCGAGAATTTCCTATTGCATCTGAAAGCAGAAACTCGCCCAATTACAATGGTGTGTGTACTTTTCCCCTAGGCCATTCCAGTTATTGGTTTCGAGTATCAGAATTGCGAAAATTTTGATGGATTCTCAACCGTCTCTTAACTCCTAACTCCCATATCTCGCGAACGGATTGGCGAATTCGAGAAATTCCTGTTGCATCTGAAAGTAGAAACGCGCCCAATTATAATTGTTTGTGTGCTTTTCCCCTAGGCCATTCCAGTTATAGGTTTCGAGTATCAGACCAGCGACAATTTTGATGGCTTCTCAACCATTCCTTAACTTCAAACTCCCATATCTCGCGAACGGATTGACGAACTCGAGATATTCCTGTTGCATCTAAAAGTAGAAATTCGCCCGATTACAATGATGTGTGTACTTTTCCCATAGGCCATTTCAGTTATTGGTTTCGAGTATCAGACGTGCGAAAATTTTGATGGTTTCTCAACCATTCCTTAACTTCAAACTCCCATATCTCGCGAACGGTTTAACGAACTCGAGGAATTCCTGTTGCATCTGAAAGTAGAAACTCGCCCGATTACAATGGTGTGCGTACTTTTCCCCTAGGCCATTCCAGTTATTGGTTTCGAGTATCAGACTTGCGAAAATTTTGATGGTTTCTCAACCATTCCTTAACTTCAAACTCCCATATCTCGCGAACGGATTGACGAACTCGAGATATTCCTGTTGCATCTGAAAGTAGAAATTCGCCCGATTACAATGATGTGTGTACTTTTCCCATAGGCCATTTCAGTTATTGGTTTCGAGTACCAGACGTGCGAAAATTTTGATGGTTTCTCAACCATTCCTTAACTTCAAACTCCCATATCTCGCGAACGGATTGGCGAACTCGAGAAATTCCTGTTGCATCTGAAAGTAGAAACTTGCCCGATTACAATGGTGTGTGTACTTTTCCCCTGGGCCATTGTAGTTATAGGTTTCGAGTATCAGACAAGCGAAAATTTTGATGGTTTCTCAACCATTCCTTAACTTCAAACTCCCATATCTCGCGAACGGATTGACGAACTCCAGATATTCCTGTTGCATCTGAAAGTAGAAAGTCGACCGATTACAATGGTGTGTGTACTTTTCCCCCAGGTAATTCCAGTTATAGGTTTCGAGTATCAGACTTGCGAAAATTTTGATGGTTTCTGAACCATTCCATAACTTCAAACTCCCATATCTCGCGAACGGATTGACGAAATCGAGAAATTCCTGTTGCATCTGAAAGTAGAAACTCGCCCGATTATAATTGTTTGTGTGCTTTTCCCCTAGGCCATTCCAGTTATAGGTTTCGAGTATCAGACCAGCGAAAATTTTGATGGTTTCTCAACCATTCCTTAACTTCAAACTCCCATATCTCGCGAACGGATTGACGAACTCGAGATATTCCTGTTGCATCTGAAAGTAGAATCACGCCCGATTACAATGGTGTGTGTGCTTTTCCCCTAGGCCATTCCAGTTATTGGTTTCGAGTATCAGACTTGCGAAAATTTTGATGGATTCTCAACCGTCTCTTAACTCCTAACTCCCATATCTCGCGAACGGATTGGCGAACTCGATAAATTCCTGTTGCATCTGAAAGTAGAAACTTGCCCGATCACAATGGTGTGTGTACTTTTCCCCTAGGCCATTGTAGTTATAGGTTTCGAGTATCAGACCAGCGAAAATTTTGATGGTTTCTCAACCATACCTTAACTTCAAACTCCCATATCTCGCGAACGGATTGACGAACTCCAGATATTCCTGTTGCATCTGAAAGTAGAAACTCGCCCGATTATAATTGTTTGTGTGCTTTTTCCCTAGGCCATTCCAGTTATAGTTTTCGAGTATCAGACCAGCGAAAATTTTGATGGTTTCTCAACCATTCCTTAACTTCAAACTCCCATATCTCGCGAACGGATTGACGAACTCGAGATATTCCTGTTGCATCTGAAAGTAGAAACTCGCCCGATTATAATGGGTTGTGTACTTTTCCCCTAGGTCATTCCAGTTATTCGTTTCTAGCATCAGAATTGCGAAAATTTTGATGGTTTCTCAACCATTCCTTAACTCAAAACTCCCATATCTCGCGAACGGATTGACGAACTCGAGAAATTCCTGTTGCATCTGAAAGTAGAAACTCGCCCCAGTACAATGGTGTGTGTACTTTTCCCCTAGGCCACAGCAGTTATTGGTTTCGAGTATCAAACTTGCGAAAAATTTGATGGTTCCTCAACCATTCCTTAACTTCAAACACCCATTTCTCGCGAACGGATTGACGAACTCGAGAAATTCCTGTTGCATCTGAAAGTAGAAACTCGCCCCATTACAATGGTGTGTGTACTTTTCCCCTAGGCCATTCCAGTTATTGGCTTCGAGTAACAGACTTGCGAAAATTTTAATGGTTTCTTAACCATTCCTTAACTTCAAACTCCCATATCTCGCGAACGGATTGACGAACTCGAGAAATTCCTGTTGCATCGGAAAGCAGAAACTCGACCGATTACAATGGTGTGTGTACTTTTCCCCTAGGTCATTCCAGTTATTCTTTTCTAGCATCAGAATCGCGAAAATTTTGATGGTTTCTCAACCATTCCTTAACTCAAAACTCCCATATCTCGCGAACGGATTGCCGAACTCGAGAAATTCCTGTTGCATCTGGAAGAAGAAACTCTCCCGATTACAACGCTATGTATATTTTTCCCCTAGGCCATTGTAGTTATCGGTTTCTAGCATCAGAATTGCGAAAATTTTGATGGTTTCTCTACCATTCCTTAACTTCAAACTCCCATATCTCGCGAACGGATTGACGAACTCGAGAAATTCCGGTCGCATCTGAAAGTAGAATCTCGCCCCATTACAATGGTGTGTGTATTTTTCCCCTAGGTCATTCCAGTTATTCGTTTCTAGCATCAGAATTGCAAAAATTTTGATGGTTTCTCAACCATTCCTTACCTTCAAACACCAATATCTCTCGAACGGAATGACGAACTCGAGAAATTCCTGTTGTATCTGAAAGTAGAAACTCGCCCGATTACAAAGGTATGTGTATTTTTCCCCTAGGCCATAGTAGTTATTGGTTTCGACTATCAGACTTGCGAAAACTGTGATGGTCTCTCAACCATTCCTTAACTTCAAACTCCCATATCTCGCGAACGGATTGACGAACTCGAGGAGTTCCTGTTGCATCTGAAAGTAGAAACTCGTCCCATTACAATGGTGTGTGCACTTTTCCCCTAGGCCATTCCAGTTATTGGTTTCGTGTATCAGACTTGCGAAAATTTTGATGGTTTCTCAAGCATTCCTTAACTTCAAACTCCCATATCTCGCGAACGGATTGATGAACTCGATTATTTCCTGTTGCATCTGAAAGTAGAAGCTCGACCGATTGCAATGGTCTGTGTACTTTTCCCCTAGGTCATTCCAGTTATTCGTTTCGAGCATCAGAATTGCGAAAATTTTGATGGTTTCTCAACCATTCCTTAACTTCAAACTCCCATATCTCGCGAACGGATTGACGAACTCGAGAAATTCCTGTTACATCTGAAAGTAGATACTCGCCCCATTACAATGGTGTGCGTACTTTTCCCCTAGGCCATTCCAGTTGTTGGTTTCGAGTATCAGACTTGCGAAAATTTTGATGGTTTGTCAACCATTCCTTAACTTCAAACACCCATATCACGCGAACGGATTGACGAACTCGAGAAATTCCTGTTGCATCTGAAAGTTGAAACTCGCCCGGTTACAAAGGTATGTGTATTTTTCCCCTAGGCCACAGCAGTTATTGGTTTCGAGTATCAGACTTGCGAAAATTGTGATGGTTTCTCAACCATTCCTTAACTTCAAACTCCCATATCTCGCGAACGGATTGACGAACACGAGAAATTCCGGTTGCATCTGGAAGAAGAAACTCTACCGATTACAACGCTATGTGTATTTTTCCCCTAGGCCATTGTAGTTATTGGTTTCGAGTATCAGACTTGCGAAGATTTTGATGGTTTCTCAACCATTCCTTAACTTCAAACTCCCATATCTCGCGAACGGATTGACGAACTGGAGAAATTCCTGTTGCATCTGAAAGCAGAAACTTGACCGATTACAATGGTGTGTGTACTTTTCCCCTAGGTCATCCCAGCTATTCGTTTCTAGCATCAGAATTGCGAAAATTTTGATGGTTTCTCAACCATTGCTTAACTTCAAACTCCCATATCTCGCGAACGGATTGACGAACTCGAGGAGTTCCTGTTGCATCTGAAAGTAGAAACTCGTCCCATTACAATGGTGTGTGCACTTTTCCCCTAGGCCATTCCAGTTATTGGTTTCGTGTATCAGACTTGCGAAAATTTTGATGGTTTCTCAAGCATTCCTTAACTTCAAACTCCCATATCTCGCGAACGGATTGATGAACTCGATTATTTCCTGTTGCATCTGAAAGTAGAAGCTCGACCGATTGCAATGGTCTGTGTACTTTTCCCCTAGGTCATTCCAGTTATTCGTTTCGAGCATCAGAATTGCGAAAATTTTGATGGTTTCTCAACCATTCCTTAACTTCAAACTCCCATATCTCGCGAACGGATTGACGAACTCGAGAAATTCCTGTTACATCTGAAAGTAGATACTCGCCCCATTACAATGGTGTGCGTACTTTTCCCCTAGGCCATTCCAGTTGTTGGTTTCGAGTATCAGACTTGCGAAAATTTTGATGGTTTGTCAACCATTCCTTAACTTCAAACACCCATATCACGCGAACGGATTGACGAACTCGAGAAATTCCTGTTGCATCTGAAAGTTGAAACTCGCCCGGTTACAAAGGTATGTGTATTTTTCCCCTAGGCCACAGCAGTTATTGGTTTCGAGTATCAGACTTGCGAAAATTGTGATGGTTTCTCAACCATTCCTTAACTTCAAACTCCCATATCTCGCGAACGGATTGACGAACACGAGAAATTCCGGTTGCATCTGGAAGAAGAAACTCTACCGATTACAACGCTATGTGTATTTTTCCCCTAGGCCATTGTAGTTATTGGTTTCGAGTATCAGACTTGCGAAGATTTTGATGGTTTCTCAACCATTCCTTAACTTCAAACTCCCATATCTCGCGAACGGATTGACGAACTGGAGAAATTCCTGTTGCATCTGAAAGCAGAAACTTGACCGATTACAATGGTGTGTGTACTTTTCCCCTAGGTCATCCCAGCTATTCGTTTCTAGCATCAGAATTGCGAAAATTTTGATGGTTTCTCAACCATTGCTTAACTTCAAACTCCCATATCTCGCGAACGGATTGACGAACTCGAGAAATTCCTGTTGCACCTGAAAGTAGAAACTCGCCCGATTACAAAGGTATGTGCATTTTTGCCCTAGGCCATAGTAGTTATTAGTTTCGAGTATCAGACTTGCGAAAATTGTGATGGTTTCTCAACCATTCCTTAACTTCAAACTCCCATATCTCGCGAACGGATTGACGAACTCGAGATATTCCTGTTGCATCTGAAAGTAGAAATTCGCCCGATTACAATGATGTGTGTACTTTTCCCATAGGCCATTTCAGTTATTGGTTTCGAGTACCAGACGTGCGAAAATTTTGATGGTTTCTCAACCATTCCTTAACTTCAAACTCCCATATCTCGCGAACGGTTTGACGAACTCGAGGAATTCCTGTTGCATCTGAAAGTAGAAACTCGCCCGATAACAACGGTGTGCGTACTTTTCCCCTAGGCCATTCCAGTTATTGGCTTCGAGTATCAGACTTGCGAAAATTTTGATGGTTTCTCAACCATTCCTTAACTTCAAACTCCCATATCTCTCGAACGGATTGACGAACTCGAGAATTTCCTACTGCATCTGAAAGCAGAAACTCGCCCAATTACAATGGTGTGTGTACTTTTCCCCTAGGCCATTCCAGTTATTGGTTTCGAGTATCAGAATTGCGAAAATTTTGATGGATTCTCAACCGTCTCTTAACTCCTAACTCCCATATCTCGCGAACGGATTGGCGAACTCGAGAAATTCCTGTTGCATCTGAAAGTAGAAACTTGCCCGATTACAATGGTGTGTGTACTTTTCCCCTGGGCCATTGTAGTTATAGGTTTCGAGTATCAGACAAGCGAAAATTTTGATGGTTTCTCAACCATTCCTTAACTTCAAACTCCCATATCTCGCGAACGGATTGACGAACTCCAGATATTCCTGTTGCATCTGAAAGTAGAAAGTCGACCGATTACAATGGTGTGTGTACTTTTCCCCCAGGTAATTCCAGTTATAGGTTTCGAGTATCAGACTTGCGAAAATTTTGATGGTTTCAGAACCATTCCATAACTTCAAACTCCCATATCTCGCGAACGGACTGACGAAATCGAGAAATTCCTGTTGCATCTGAAAGTAGAAACTCGCCCGATTATAATTGTTTGTGTGCTTTTCCCCTAGGCCATTCCAGTTATAGGTTTCGAGTATCAGACCAGCGAAAATTTTGATGGTTTCTCAACCATTCCTTAACTTCAAACTCCCATATCTCGCGAACGGATTGACGAACTCGAGATATTCCTGTTGCATCTGAAAGTAGAATCAGGCCCGATTACAATGGTGTGTGTGCTTTTCCCCTAGGCCATTCCAGTTATTGGTTTCGAGTATCAGACTTGCGAAAATTTTGATGGATTCTCAACCGTCTCTTAACTCCTAACTCCCATATCTCGCGAACGGATTGGCGAACTCGATAAATTCCTGTTGCATCTGAAAGTAGAAACTTGCCCGATCACAATGGTGTGTGTACTTTTCCCCTAGGCCATTGTAGTTATAGGTTTCGAGTATCAGACCAGCGAAAATTTTGATGGTTTCTCAACCATACCTTAACTTCAAACTCCCATATCTCGCGAACGGATTGACGAACTCCAGATATTCCTGTTGCATCTGAAAGTAGAAACTCGCCCGATTATAATTGTTTGTGTGCTTTTCCCCTAGGCCATTCCAGTTATAGTTTTCGAGTATCAGACCAGCGAAAATTTTGATGGTTTCTCAACCATTCCTTAACTTCAAACTCCCATATCTCGCGAACGGATTGACGAACTCGAGATATTCCTGTTGCATCTGAAAGTAGAAACTCGCCCGATTATAATGGGTTGTGTACTTTTCCCCTAGGTCATTCCAGTTATTCGTTTCTAGCATCAGAATTGCGAAAATTTTGATGGTTTCTCAACCATTCCTTAACTCAAAACTCCCATATCTCGCGAACGGATTGACGAACTCGAGAAATTCCTGTTGCATCTGAAAGTAGAAACTCGCCCCAGTACAATGGTGTGTGTACTTTTCCCCTAGGCCACAGCAGTTATTGGTTTCGAGTATCAAACTTGCGAAAAATTTGATGGTTCCTCAACCATTCCTTAACTTCAAACACCCATTTCTCGCGAACGGATTGACGAACTCGAGAAATTCCTGTTGCATCTGAAAGTAGAAACTCGCCCCATTACAATGGTGTGTGTACTTTTCCCCTAGGCCATTCCAGTTATTGGCTTCGAGTAACAGACTTGCGAAAATTTTAATGGTTTCTTAACCATTCCTTAACTTCAAACTCCCATATCTCGCGAACGGATTGACGAACTCGAGAAATTCCTGTTGCATCGGAAAGCAGAAACTCGACCGATTACAATGGTGTGTGTACTTTTCCCCTAGGTCATTCCAGTTATTCGTTTCTAGCATCAGAATCGCGAAAATTTTGATGGTTTCTCAACCATTCCTTAACTCAAAACTCCCATATCTCGCGAACGGATTGCCGAACTCGAGAAATTCCTGTTGCATCTGGAAGAAGAAACTCTCCCGATTACAACGCTATGTATATTTTTCCCCTAGGCCATTGTAGTTATCGGTTTCTAGCATCAGAATTGCGAAAATTTTGATGGTTTCTCTACCATTCCTTAACTTCAAACTCCCATATCTCGCGAACGGATTGACGAACTCGAGAAATTCCGGTCGCATCTGAAAGTAGAATCTCGCCCCATTACAATGGTGTGCGTACTTTTCCCCTAGGCCATTCCAGTTGTTGGTTTCGAGTATCAGACTTCCGAAAATTTTGATGGTTTGTCAACCATTCCTTAACTTCAAACACCCATATCACGCGAACGGATTGACGAACTCGAGAAATTCCTGTTGCATCTGAAAGTTGAAACTCGCCCGGTTACAAAGGTATGTGTATTTTTCCCCTAGGCCACAGCAGTTATTGGTTTCGAGTATCAGACTTGCGAAAATTGTGATGGTTTCTCAACCATTCCTTAACTTCAAACTCCCATATCTCGCGAACGGATTGACGAACACGAGAAATTCCGGTTGCATCTGGAAGAAGAAACTCTACCGATTACAACGCTATGTGTATTTTTCCCCTAGGCCATTGTAGTTATTGGTTTCGAGTATCAGACTTGCGAAGATTTTGATGGTTTCTCAACCATTCCTTAACTTCAAACTCCCATATCTCGCGAACGGATTGACGAACTGGAGAAATTCCTGTTGCATCTGAAAGCAGAAACTTGACCGATTACAATGGTGTGTGTACTTTTCCCCTAGGTCATCCCAGCTATTCGTTTCTAGCATCAGAATTGCGAAAATTTTGATGGTTTCTCAACCATTGCTTAACTTCAAACTCCCATATCTCGCGAACGGATTGACGAACTCGAGGAGTTCCTGTTGCATCTGAAAGTAGAAACTCGTCCCATTACAATGGTGTGTGCACTTTTCCCCTAGGCCATTCCAGTTATTGGTTTCGTGTATCAGACTTGCGAAAATTTTGATGGTTTCTCAAGCATTCCTTAACTTCAAACTCCCATATCTCGCGAACGGATTGATGAACTCGATTATTTCCTGTTGCATCTGAAAGTAGAAGCTCGACCGATTGCAATGGTCTGTGTACTTTTCCCCTAGGTCATTCCAGTTATTCGTTTCGAGCATCAGAATTGCGAAAATTTTGATGGTTTCTCAACCATTCCTTAACTTCAAACTCCCATATCTCGCGAACGGATTGACGAACTCGAGAAATTCCTGTTACATCTGAAAGTAGATACTCGCCCCATTACAATGGTGTGCGTACTTTTCCCCTAGGCCATTCCAGTTGTTGGTTTCGAGTATCAGACTTGCGAAAATTTTGATGGTTTGTCAACCATTCCTTAACTTCAAACACCCATATCACGCGAACGGATTGACGAACTCGAGAAATTCCTGTTGCATCTGAAAGTTGAAACTCGCCCGGTTACAAAGGTATGTGTATTTTTCCCCTAGGCCACAGCAGTTATTGGTTTCGAGTATCAGACTTGCGAAAATTGTGATGGTTTCTCAACCATTCCTTAACTTCAAACTCCCATATCTCGCGAACGGATTGACGAACACGAGAAATTCCGGTTGCATCTGGAAGAAGAAACTCTACCGATTACAACGCTATGTGTATTTTTCCCCTAGGCCATTGTAGTTATTGGTTTCGAGTATCAGACTTGCGAAGATTTTGATGGTTTCTCAACCATTCCTTAACTTCAAACTCCCATATCTCGCGAACGGATTGACGAACTGGAGAAATTCCTGTTGCATCTGAAAGCAGAAACTTGACCGATTACAATGGTGTGTGTACTTTTCCCCTAGGTCATCCCAGCTATTCGTTTCTAGCATCAGAATTGCGAAAATTTTGATGGTTTCTCAACCATTGCTTAACTTCAAACTCCCATATCTCGCGAACGGATTGACGAACTCGAGAAATTCCTGTTGCACCTGAAAGTAGAAACTCGCCCGATTACAAAGGTATGTGCATTTTTGCCCTAGGCCATAGTAGTTATTAGTTTCGAGTATCAGACTTGCGAAAATTGTGATGGTTTCTCAACCATTCCTTAACTTCAAACTCCCATATCTCGCGAACGGATTGACGAACTCGAGAAATTCCTGTTGCATCTGAAAGCAGAAACTCGCACGATTACAACGGTATGTGTATTTTTCCCTAAGCCATTGTAGTTATTGGTTTCGAGTATCAGACTTTCGAAAATTTTGATGGTTTCTCAACCATTCCTTAACTTCAAACTCCCATATCTCGCGAACGGATTGACGAACTCGAGAAATTCCTGTTGCATCTGAAACCAGAAACTCGTCCGATTACAACGGTATGTGTATTTTTGCCCTAGGCCATAGTAGTTATTGGTTTCGAGTATCAGACCTTCGAAAATTTTGATGGTTTGTCAACCATTCCTTAACTTCAAACACCCATACCTCGCGAACGGATTGACGAACTCGAGAAATTCCTGTTACATCTGAAAGTAGATACTCGCCACATTACAATGGTGTGTGTACTTTTCCCCTAGGCCATTCCAGTTATTGGTTTCGAGTATCAGACCAGCGAATGTTTTGATGGTTTCTCAACCATTCCTTACCTTCAAACACCCATATCTCGCAAACGGATTGACGAACTCGAGAAATTCCTGTTACATCTGAAAGTAGATACTCGCCCCATTACAATGGTTTGTGTACTTTTCCCCTAGGCCATTCCAGTTATTGGTTTCGAGTATCAGACCAGCGAAAGTTTTGATGGTTTCTCAACCATTCCTTACCTTCAAACACCCATATCTCGCGAACGGAATGACGAACTCGAGAAATTCCTGTTGTATCTGAAAGCAGAAACTAGCCCGATTACAAAGGTGTGTGTACTTTTCCCCTAGGCCATTCCAGTTATTGGTTTCTAGAATCAGAACTGCGAAAATTTTGATGGTTTCTCAATCATTCCTTAACTTCAAACTCCCATATCTCGCGAACGGAATGACGAACTTGAGAAACTCCTGTTGCATCTGAAAGTAGAAACTCGCCCGATTACAAAGGTATGTGTATTTTTCCCTTAGGCCATAGTAGTTATTGGTTTCGAGTATCAGACATCCGAAAATTGTGATGGTCTCACAACCATTCCTTAACTTCAAACTCCCATATCTCGCGAACGGATTGACGAACTCGAGAAATTCCTGTTGTATCTGAAAGCAGAAACTCGTCCGACTACAATGGTGTGTGTACTTCTCCCCTAGGCCATTCCAGTTATTGGTTTCGAGTATCAGACTTGCGAAAATTTTGATGGTTTCTCAACCGTTCCTTAATTTCAAACTCCCATATCTCGCGAACGGAATGATGAACTCGAGAAATTCCTGTTTCATCTGAAAGTAGAAACTCGCCCGATTACAATGGTGTGTGTACTTTTCCCCTAGGCCATTGTAGTTATTGTTTTCGAGTACCAGACTTGCGAAAATTTTGATGGTTTCTCATCCATTCCTTAACTTCAAACTCCCATATCTCGCGAACGGATTGACGAACTCGAAATATTCCTGTTGCATCGGAAAGTAGAAACTCGCCCGATTACAATGGTGTGTGTACTTTTCCCCTAGGCCATTCAAGTTATTGGTTTCGAGTATCAAACTTGCGAAAATTTTGATGGTTTCTCAACCATTCCTTAACTTCAAACTCCCATATCTCGCGAACGGATTGACGAACTCGTAACATTCCTGTTGCATCTGAAAGCAGAAAGTCGCCCGATTACAACGCTATGTGTATTTTTGCCCTCGGCAATAGTAGTTATTGGTTTCGAGTATCAGACTTGCGAAAATTTTGATGGTTTCTCAACCGTTCCTTAATTTCAAACTCCCATATCTCGCGAACGGATTGACGAACTCGAGGAATTCCTGTTGCATCTGAAAGTAGAAACTCGCCCCATTTCAATGGTGTGGGTACTTTTCCCCTAGACCATTCCAGTTATTGGTTTCGAGTATCACACTTGCGAAAATTTTGATGGTTTCAAAAGCATTCCTTAACTTCAAACTCCCATATCTCGCGAACGGATTGACGAACTCGAGGAATTCCTGTTGTATCTGAAAGCAGAAACTCGCCCGATTACAATGGTGTGTGTACTTTTCCCCTAGGCCATTCCAGTTATTGGTTTCGAGTATCAGACTTGCGAAAATTTTGATGGTTTCTCAACCATTCCTTAACTTTAAACTCCCATATCTCGCGAACGGATTGACGAACTTGAGAAACTCCTGTTGCATCTGAAAGTAGAAACTCGCCCCATTACAATGGTGTGTGTACTTTTCCCCTAGGCCATTCCAGTTATTGGTTTCGAGTATCAGACCAGCGAAAGTTTTGATGGTTTCTCAACCATTCCTTACCTTCAAACACCCATATCTCGCGAACGGAATGACGAACTCGAGAAATTCCTGTTGTATCTGAAAGCAGAAACTAGCCCGATTACAAAGGTGTGTGTACTTTTCCCCTAGGCCATTCCAGTTATTGGTTTCTAGAATCAGAACTGCGAAAATTTTGATGGTTTCTCAATCATTCCTTAAATTCAAACTCCCATATCTCGCGAACGGATTGACGAACTCGAGAAATTCCTGTTGCATCTGAAAGTAGAAACTCGCCCGATTACAAAGGTATGTGTATTTTTCCCTTAGGCCATAGTAGTTATTGGTTTCGAGTATCAGACATCCGAAAATTGTGATGGTCTCACAACCATTCCTTAACTTCAAACTCCCATATCTCGCGAACGGATTGACGAACTCGAGAAATTCCTGTTGTATCTGAAAGCAGAAACTCGTCCGACTACACTGGTGTGTGTACTTCTCCCCTAGGCCATTCCAGTTATTGGTTTCGAGTATCAGACTTGCGAAAATTTTGATGGTTTCTCAACCATTCCTTAACTTTAAACTCCCATATCTCGCGAACGGATTGACGAACTTGAGAAACTCCTGTTGCATCTGAAAGTAGAAACTCGCCCCATTACAATGGTGTGTGTACTTATCCCCTAGGCCATTCCAGTTATTGGTTTCGAGTATCAGACTTGCGAAAATTTTGATGGTTTCTCAACCATTCTTTAACTTGAAACTCCCATATCTCGCGAACGGATTGACGAACTCGAGGAATTCCTGTTGCATCTGAAAGTAGAAACTCGCCCCATTATAAAGGTTTGTGTACTTTTCCCCTAGGCCATTCCAGTTATTGGTTTCGAGTATCACACTTGCGAAAATTTTGATGGTTTGTCATCTATTCCTTAAGTTCAAACTCCCATATCTCGCGAACGGATTGACGAACTCGATTATTTCCTGTTGTATCTGAAAGTATAAACTCGCCCGATTACAAAGGTATGTGCATTTTTCCCCTACGCCATGGTAGTTATTGGTTTCGAGTATCAGACTTGCGAAAATTGTGATAGTTTCTCAACCATTCCTTAACTTCCAACTCCCATATCTCGCGAACGGATTGACGAACTCGAGAAATTCCTGTTGCACTTGAAAGTAGAAACTGGCCCGATTACAATGGTGTGTGTAATTTTCCCCTAGGTCATTCCAGTTATTGGTTTCGAGTATCAGACTTGCGAATATTTTGATGGTTTCTCAAGCATTCCTTAACTTCAAACTCCCATATCTAGCGAACGGATTGACGAACTCGATTATTTCCTCTTGCATCTGAAAGAATAAACTCGCCCGATTACAAAGGTATGTGCATTTTTCCCCTAGGCCATTCCAGTTATTGGTTTCGAGTATCAGACTTGCGAAAATTGTGATGGTTTCTCAACCATTCCTTAACTTCAAACTCCCTAATCTCGCGAACGGATTGACGAACTCGAGAAATTCCTGTTGCATCTGAAAGCAGAAACTCGCACGATTACAACGGTATGTGTATTTTTCCCTAAGCCATTGTAGTTATTGGTTTCGAGTATCAGACTTGCGAAAATTTTGTTGGTTTCTCAACCATTCCTTAAATTCAAACTCCCATTTCTCGCGAACGGATTGACGAACTCGAGAAATTCCTGTTGCATCTGAAACCAGAAACTCGTCCGATTACAACGATATGTGTATTTTTGCCCTAGGCCATAGTAGTTATTGGTTTCGAGTATCAGACCTTCGAAAATTTTGATGGTTTGTCAACCATTCCTTAACTTCAAACACCCATACCTCGCGAACGGATTGACGAACTCGAGAAATTCCTGTTACATCTGAAAGTAGATACTCGCCACATTACAATGGTGTGTGTACTTTTCCCCTAGGCCATTCCAGTTATTGGTTTCGAGTATCAGACCAGCGAATGTTTTGATGGTTTCTCAACCATTCCTTACCTTCAAACACCCATATCTCGCGAACGGAATGACGAACTCGAGAAATTCCTGTTGTATCTGAAAGCAGAAACTCGCCCGATTACAATGGTGTGTGTACTTTTCCCCTAGGCCATAGTAGTTATTGGTTTCGAGTATCAGACTTGCGAAAATTTTGATGGTTTGTCAACCATTCCTTAACTTCAAACACCCATATCTCGCAAACGGATTGACGAACTCGAGAAATTCCTGTTACATCTGAAAGTAGATACGCGCCCCATTACAATGGTTTGTGTACTTTTCCCCTAGGCCATTCCAGTTATTGGTTTCGAGTATCAGACCAGCGAAAGTTTTGATGGTTTCTCAACCATTCCTTACCTTCAAACACCCATATCTCGCGAACGGAATGACGAACTCGAGAAATTCCTGTTGTATCTGAAAGCAGAAACTAGCCCGATTACAAAGGTGTGTGTACTTTTCCCCTAGGCCATTCCAGTTATTGGTTTCTAGAATCAGAACTGCGAAAATTTTGATGGTTTCTCAACCATTCCTTAACTTCAAACTCCCATATCTCGCGAACGGATTGACGAACTCGAGAAATTCCTGTTGCATCTGAAAGTAGAAACTCGCCCGATTACAAAGGTATGTGTATTTTTCACTTAGGCCATAGTAGTTATTGGTTTCGAGTATCAGACATCCGAAAATTGTGATGGTCTCACAACCATTCCTTAACTTCTAACTCCCATATCTCGCGAACGGATTGACGAACTCGAGAAATTCCTGTTGTATCTGAAAGCAGAAACTCGTCCGACTACAATGGTGTGTGTACTTCTCCCCTAGGCCATTCCAGTTATTGGTTTCGAGAATCAGACTTGCGAAAATTTTGATGGTTTCTCAACCGTTCCTTAATTTCAAACTCCCATATCTCGCGAACGGATTGACGAACTCGAGGAATTCCTGTTGCATCTGAAAGTAGAAACTCGCCCCATTTCAAAGGTGTGGGTACTTTTCCCCTAGACCATTCCAGTTATTGGTTTCGAGTATCACACTTGCGAAAATTTTGATGGTTTCAAAAGCATTCCTTAACTTCAAACTCCCATATCTCGCGAACGGATTGACGAACTCGAGGAATTCCTGTTGTATCTGAAAGCAGAAACTCGCCCGATTACAATGGTGTGTGTACTTTTCCCCTAGGCCATTCCAGTTATTGGTTTCGAGTATCAGACTTGCGAAAATTTTGATGGTTTCTCAACCATTCCTTAACTTTAAACTCCCATATCTCGCGAACGGATTGACGAACTTGAGAAACTCCTGTTGCATCTGAAAGTAGAAACTCGCCCCATTACAATGGTGTGTGTACTTATCCCCTAGGCCATTCCAGTTATTGGTTTCGAGTATCAGACTTGCGAAAATTTTGATGGTTTCTCAACCATTCTTTAACTTGAAACTCCCATATCTCGCGAACGGATTGACGAACTCGAGGAATTCCTGTTGCATCTGAAAGTAGAAACTCGCCCCATTATAAAGGTTTGTGTACTTTTCCCCTAGGCCATTCCAGTTATTGGTTTCGAGTATCACACTTGCGAAAATTTTGATGGTTTGTCATCTATTCCTTAAGTTCAAACTCCCATATCTCGCGAACGGATTGACGAACTCGATTATTTCCTGTTGTATCTGAAAGTATAAACTCGCCCGATTACAAAGGTATGTGCATTTTTCCCCTACGCCATGGTAGTTATTGGTTTCGAGTATCAGACTTGCGAAAATTGTGATAGTTTCTCAACCATTCCTTAACTTCCAACTCCCATATCTCGCGAACGGATTGACGAACTCGAGAAATTCCTGTTGCACTTGAAAGTAGAAACTGGCCCGATTACAATGGTGTGTGTAATTTTCCCCTAGGTCATTCCAGTTATTGGTTTCGAGTATCAGACTTGCGAATATTTTGATGGTTTCTCAAGCATTCCTTAACTTCAAACTCCCATATCTAGCGAACGGATTGACGAACTCGATTATTTCCTCTTGCATCTGAAAGAATAAACTCGCCCGATTACAAAGGTATGTGCATTTTTCCCCTAGGCCATTCCAGTTATTGGTTTCGAGTATCAGACTTGCGAAAATTGTGATGGTTTCTCAACCATTCCTTAACTTCAAACTCCCTAATCTCGCGAACGGATTGACGAACTCGAGAAATTCCTGTTGCATCTGAAAGCAGAAACTCGCACGATTACAACGGTATGTGTATTTTTCCCTAAGCCATTGTAGTTATTGGTTTCGAGTATCAGACTTGCGAAAATTTTGATGGTTTCTCAACCATTCCTTAAATTCAAACTCCCATTTCTCGCGAACGGATTGACGAACTCGAGAAATTCCTGTTGCATCTGAAACCAGAAACTCGTCCGATTACAACGATATGTGTATTTTTGCCCTAGGCCATAGTAGTTATTGGTTTCGAGTATCAGACCTTCGAAAATTTTGATGGTTTGTCAACCATTCCTTAACTTCAAACACCCATACCTCGCGAACGGATTGACGAACTCGAGAAATTCCTGTTACATCTGAAAGTAGATACTCGCCACATTACAATGGTGTGTGTACTTTTCCCCTAGGCCATTCCAGTTATTGGTTTCGAGTATCAGACCAGCGAATGTTTTGATGGTTTCTCAACCATTCCTTACCTTCAAACACCCATATCTCGCGAACGGAATGACGAACTCGAGAAATTCCTGTTGTATCTGAAAGCAGAAACTCGCCCGATTACAATGGTGTGTGTACTTTTCCCCTAGGCCATAGTAGTTATTGGTTTCGAGTATCAGACTTGCGAAAATTTTGATGGTTTGTCAACCATTCCTTAACTTCAAACACCCATATCTCGCAAACGGATTGACGAACTCGAGAAATTCCTGTTACATCTGAAAGTAGATACTCGCCCCATTACAATGGTTTGTGTACTTTTCCCCTAGGCCATTCCAGTTATTGGTTTCGAGTATCAGACCAGCGAAAGTTTTGATGGTTTCTCAACCATTCCTTACCTTCAAACACCCATATCTCGCGAACGGAATGACGAACTCGAGAAATTCCTGTTGTATCTGAAAGCAGAAACTAGCCCGATTACAAAGGTGTGTGTACTTTTCCCCTAGGCCATTCCAGTTATTGGTTTCTAGAATCAGAACTGCGAAAATTTTGATGGTTTCTCAACCATTCCTTAACTTCAAACTCCCATATCTCGCGAACGGATTGACGAACTCGAGAAATTCCTGTTGCATCTGAAAGTAGAAACTCGCCCGATTACAAAGGTATGTGTATTTTTCACTTAGGCCATAGTAGTTATTGGTTTCGAGTATCAGACATCCGAAAATTGTGATGGTCTCACAACCATTCCTTAACTTCTAACTCCCATATCTCGCGAACGGATTGACGAACTCGAGAAATTCCTGTTGTATCTGAAAGCAGAAACTCGTCCGACTACAATGGTGTGTGTACTTCTCCCCTAGGCCATTCCAGTTATTGGTTTCGAGAATCAGACTTGCGAAAATTTTGATGGTTTCTCAACCGTTCCTTAATTTCAAACTCCCATATCTCGCGAACGGATTGACGAACTCGAGGAATTCCTGTTGCATCTGAAAGTAGAAACTCGCCACATTTCAAAGGTGTGGGTACTTTTCCCCTAGACCATTCCAGTTATTGGTTTCGAGTATCACACTTGCGAAAATTTTGATGGTTTCAAAAGCATTCCTTAACTTCTAACTCCCATATCTCGCGAACGGATTGACGAACTCGAGGAATTCCTGTTGTATCTGAAAGCAGAAACTCGCCCGATTACAATGGTGTGTGTACTTTTCCCCTAGGCCATTCCAGTTATTGGTTTCGAGTATCAGACTTGCGAAAATTTTGATGGTTTCTCAACCGTTCCTTAATTTCAAACTCCCATATCTCGCGAACGGATTGACGAACTCGAGGAATTCCTGTTGCATCTGAAATTAGAAACTCGCCCCATTACAATGGTGTGTGTACTTTTCCCCTAGGCCATTCCAGTTATTGGTTTCGAGTATCACACATGCGAAAATTTTCATGGTTTCTCAACCATTCCTTAACTTTAAACTCCCATATCTCGCGAACGGAATGACGAACTTGAGAAACTCCTGTTGCATCTGAAAGTAGAAACTCGCCCCATTACAATGGTGTGTGTACTTTTCCCCTAGGCCATTCCAGTTATTGGTTTCGAGTATCATACTTGCGAAAATTTTGATGGTTTCTCAACCATTCTTTAACTTGAAACTCCCATATCTCGCGAACGGATTGACGAACTCGAGGAATTCCTGTTGCATCTGAAAGTAGAAACTCGCCCCATTATAAAGGTGTGTGTACTTTTCCCCTAGGCCATTCCAGTTATTGGTTTCGAGTATCACACTTGCGAAAATTTTGATGGTTTGTCATCTATTCCTTAAGTTCAAACTCCCATATCTCGCGAACGGATTGACGAACTCGATTATTTCCTGTTGTATCTGAAAGTATAAACTCGCCCGATTACAAAGGTATGTGCATTTTTCCCCTACGCCATGGTAGTTATTGGTTTCGAGTATCAGACTTGCGAAAATTGTGATAGTTTCTCAACCATTCCTTAACTTCCAACTCCCATATCTCGCGAACGGATTGACGAACTCGAGAAATTCATGTTGCACTTGAAAGTAGAAACTGGCCCGATTACAATGGTGTGTGTAATTTTCCCCTAGGTCATTCCAGTTATTGGTTTCGAGTATCAGACTTGCGAAAATTTTGATGGTTTCTCAAGCATTCCTTAACTTCAAACTCCCATATCTCGCGAACGGATTGACGAACTCGATTATTTCCTCTTGCATCTGAAAGAATAAACTCGCCCGATTACAAAGGTATGTGCATTATTCCCCTAGGCCATGGTAGTTTTTGGTTTCGAGTATCAGACTTGCGAGATTAGTGATGGTTTCTCAACCATTCCTTAACTTCAAACTCCCATATCTCGCGAACGAATTGACGAACTCGATTATTTCCCGTTGCTTCTGAAAGTAGAAACTCGACCGATTACAATCGTGTGTGTACTTTTTCCCAAGGTCAATCCAGTTATTCGTTTCTAGCATCAGAATTGCGAAAATTTTGATGGTTTCTCAACCATCCCTTGACTTCAAACTTCCATATCTCGCGAACGGATTGACGAACTCGATTATTTCCTCTTGCATCCGAAAGAATAAACTCGCCCGATTACAAAGGTATGTGCATTTTTCCCCTAGGCCATTCCAGTTATTGGTTTCGAGTAGCACACTTGCGAAAATTTTGATGGTTTCTCAACCATTCCTTAACTTCAAACTACCATATCTCGCGAACGGATTGGTGAACCCGATTATTTCCTGTTGCATCTGAAAGTAGAAAGACTAGCGATTACAATAGTGTGTGTACTTTTCGCTTAGGTCATTCCAGTTATTCGTTTCTAGCATCAGAATTGCGGAAATTATGATGGTTTCTCAACCATTCCTTAACTTCAAACTCCCATATCTCGCGAACGAATTGACGAACTCGAGAAATTGCTGTTGCATCTGAAAGTTGAATCACGCCCGATTACAAAGGTATGTGCATTATTCCCCTAGGCCATGGTAGTTTTTGGTTTCGAGTATCAGACTTGCGAGGTTTGTGATGGTTTCTCAAGCATTCCTTAACTTCAAACTCCCATATCTCGCGAACGAATTGACGAACTCGATTATTTCGCGTTGCTTCTGAAAGTAGAAACTCGACCGATTACAATCGCGTGTGTACTTTTTCCCAAGGTCATTCCTGTTATTCGTTTCTAGCATCAGAATTGCGAAAATTTTGATGGTCTCACAACCATTCCTTAACTTCAAACTCCCATATCTCGCGAACGGATTGACGAACTCGAGGAATTCCAGTTGCATCTGAAAGTAGAAACTCGCCCCATTACAATGGTGTGTACTTTTCCCCTAGGCCATTCCAGTTATTGGTTTCGAGTATCACACTTGCGAAAATTTTGATGGTTCCTCAACCATTCCTTAACTTCAGACTCCCATATCTCGCGAACGGATCGACGAACTCGAGAAATTCCTGTTGCATCTGAAAGTAGAAAGTCTACCGATTACAATGGTGTGTGTACTTTTCCCTTAGGTCTTTCCAGTTATTGGTTTCGGGTATCAGACTTGCGAAAATTTTGATGGTTTCTCAACCATACCTTAACTTCAAACTCCCATATCTCGCGAACGGATTGACGAACTCGATTATTTCCTGTTGCATCTCAAAGTAGAAAGTCGACCGATTACAAGGGTGTGTGTACTTTTCCCCTAGGTCATTCCAGTTATTCGTTTCGAGCATCAGAACTGCGAAAATTAGGATGGTTTCTCAACCATTCCTTAGTTTCAAACTCCCATATCTCGCGAACTGATTGACGAACACGAGAAATTCCTGTTGCATCTGAAAGCAGACTCTCGCCCGATTACAACGGTATGTGCATTTTTGCCCTAGGCCATAGTAGTTATTGGTTTCGAGTATCAGACTTGCGAAAATTTTGATGGTTTCTCAACCATTCCTTAACTTCAAACTCCCATATCTCGCGAACGGATTGGCGAACTCGATTATTTCCTGTTGCATCTGAAAGTAGAAACTCGCCCGATTACAAAGGTATGTGCATTATTCCCCTAGGCCATGGTGGTTTTTGGTTTCCAGTATCAGACTTGCGAAAATTGTGATGGTCTCTCAACCATTCCTTAATTTCAAACTCCCATTTCTCGCGAACGGATTGACGAACTCGAGAAATTCCAGTTGTATCTGAAAGTAGAAACTCGCCCGATTAAAATGGTATGTGTACTTTTCCCCTAGGCCATTCCAGTTATTCGTTTCTAGCATGATAATTGCGACAATTTTGTTGGTTTCTCAACCATTCAATAACTTCTAACTCCCATATCTCGCGAACGGATAGACGAACTCCTGAAATTCCTGTTGCATCTGAAAGCAGAAACTCGCCCGATTACAATGGTGTGTGTACTTTTCCCCTAGGCCATTCCAGTTATTGGTTTCGAGTATCAGACTTGCGAAAATTTTGATGGTTTCTCAAGCATTTCTTAACTTCAAACTCCCATATCTCGCGAACGGACTGACGAACTCGATTATTTCCTGTTGCATTGGAAAGTAGAAACTCGTCCGATTACAATGGTGTGTATACTTTTCCCCCAGGTCATTCCAGTTATTCGTTTCTAGCATCAGAATTGCGAAAATTTTGATGGTTTCTCAACCATTCTTTAACTTGAAACTCCCATATCTCGCGAACGGATTGACGAACTCGAGGAATTCCTGTTGCATCTGAAAGTAGAAACTCGCCCCATTATAAAGGTGTGTGTACTTTTCCCCTAGGCCATTCCAGTTATTGGTTTCGAGTATCACACTTGCGAAAATTTTGATGGTTTGTCATCTATTCCTTAAGTTCAAACTCCCATAGCTCGCGAACGGATTGACGAACTCGAGAAATTCCTGTTACATCTGAAAGTAGAAACTCGCCCCATTACAATGGTGTGTGTACTTTTCCCCTAGTCCATTCCAGTTATTGGTTTCGAGTATCAGACTTGCGAAAATTTTGATGGTTCCTCAAGCATTCCTTAACTTCAAACTCCCATATCTCGCGAACGGATTGACGAACTCGATTATTTCCTGTTGTATCTGAAAGTATAAACTCGCCCGATTACAAAGGTATGTGCATTTTTCCCCTACGCCATGGTAGTTATTGGTTTCGAGTATCAGACTTGCGAAAATTGTGATAGTTTCTCAACCATTCCTTAACTTCCAACTCCCATATCTCGCGAACGGATTGACGAACTCGAGAAATTCCTGTTGCACTTGAAAGTAGAAACTGGCCCGATTACAATGGTGTGTGTAATTTTCCCCTAGGTCATTCCAGTTATTGGTTTCGAGTATCAGACTTGCGAAAATTTTGATGGTTTCTCAAGCATTCCTTAACTTCAAACTCCCATATC
The DNA here is from genome assembly GCF_051014685.1 of Ptiloglossa arizonensis. Classification (NCBI taxonomy): domain Eukaryota; kingdom Metazoa; phylum Arthropoda; class Insecta; order Hymenoptera; family Colletidae; genus Ptiloglossa; species Ptiloglossa arizonensis. The sequence goes on along the minus strand of NW_027478524.1, from coordinate 632,476 downwards.
TCGCGAACGGATTGACGAACTCGATTATTTCCTCTTGCATCTGAAAGAATAAACTCGCCCGATTGCAAAGGTATGTGCATTTTTCCCCTAGGCCATTCCAGTTATTGGTTTCGAGTATCACACTTGCGAAAATTTTGATGGTCTCACAACCATTCCTTAACTTCAAACTCCCATATCTCGCGAACGGATTGACGAACTCGAGGAATTCCAGTTGCATCTGAAAGTAGAAACTCGCCCCATTACAATGGTGTGTGTACTTTTCCCCTAGGCCGTTCCAGTTATTGGTTTCGAGTATCACACTTGCGAAAATTTTGATGGTTCCTCAACCATTCCTTAACTTCAGACTCCCATATCTCGCGAACGGATTGACGAACTCGAGAAATTCCTGTTGCATCTGAAAGTAGAAAGTCTACCGATTACAATGGTGTGTGTACTTTTCCCTTAGTTCATTCCAGTTATTGGTTTCGGGTATCAGACTTGCGAAAATTTTGATGGTTTCTCAACCATTCCTTAACTTCAAACTCCCATGTCTCGCGAACGGATTGACGAACTCGATTATTTCCTGTTGCATCTGAAAGCAGACTCTCGCCCGATTACAACGGTATGTGCATTTTTGCCCTAGGCCATAGTAGTTATTGGTTTCGAGTATCAGACTTGCGAAAATTTTGATGGTTTCTCAACCATTCCTTAACTTCAAACTCCCATTTCTCGCGAACGGATTGACGAACTCGAGAAATTCCTATTGCATCTGAAAGTAGAAACTCGCCCGATTACAAAGGTATGTGCATTATTCCCCTAGGCCATGGTGGTTCTTGTTTTCGAGTATCAGACTTGCGAAATTTGTGATGGTTTCTCAACCATTCCTTAACTTCAAACTCCCATATCTAGCGAACGAATTGACGAACTCGATTATTTCCTGTTGCATCTGAAAGTATAAACTCGCCCGATTACAAAGGTATGTGTATTTTTCCCCCAGGGCTTTGTAGTTATTGGTTTCGAGTATCAGACTTGCGAAAATTTTGATGGTTTCTCAAGCATTCCTTAACTTCAAACTCCCATATCTCGCGAACGGATTGGCGAACTCGATTATTTCCTGTTGCACCTGAAAGTAGAAACTCGCCCGATTACAAAGGTATGTGCATTATTCCCCTAGGCCATGGTGGTTTTTGGTTTCCAGTATCAGACTTGCGAAAATTGTGATGGTCTCTCAACCATTCCTTAATTTCAAACTCCCATATCTCGCGAACGGATTGACGAACTCGATTATTTCCTGTTGCATCTGAAAGTAGAAAGTCGACCGATTACAATGGTGTGTGTACTTTTACCCTATGTCATTCCAGTTATTCGTTTTTAGCATCAGAATTGCGAAAATTTTGATGCTTTCTCAACCGTTCCTTAACTTCAAACTCCAATATCGAGCGAACGGATTGACGAACCCGAGAAATTCCTGTTGCATCTGAAAGTAGAAACTAGCCCGATTACAATGGTGTGTTTACTTTTTCCCTAGGCCATTCGAGTTGTTGGTTTCGAGTATCAGACCAGCTATAATTGTTTTGGTTTCTCAACCATTCCTTAACTTCAAACTCCCATATCTCGCGAACGGATTGACGAACTCGAGCAAATCCTGTTGCATCTGAAAGCAGAAACTCGCCCGATTACAACGGTGTGTGCATTTTTGCCCTAGGCCATAGTAGTTACTGGTTTCGTGTATCAGACGTGTGAAAATTTTGATGGTTTCTCAAGCATTCCTTAACTTCAAACTCCCATATCTCGGGAACCCATTGACGAACTCGAGAAATTCCTGTTGCATCTGAAAGTAGAAACTCGCTCGATTACAATGGTCTGTGTACTTTCCCCCTAGGCCATTCCAGTTAGTGGTTTCGAGTATCAGACCAGCGAAAATTTTGATGGTTTCTCAATCATTCCTTCACTTCAAACTCCCATATCTCGCGAACGGATTGACGAACTCGAGAAATTCCTGTTGCATCTGAAAGCAGAAAGTCGCCCCATTACAACGGAATGTGCATTTTTGCCCTAGGCCATAGTAGTTACTGGTTTCGTGTATCAGACGTGTGAAAATTTTGATGGTTTCTCAAGCATTCCTTAACTTCAAACTCCCATATCTCGGGAACCCATTGACGAACTCGAGAAATCCCTGTTGTATCTGAAACTAGAAAGTCGCCGATTAGAATGGTGTGTGTACTCTTCCCCTAGGTCATTCCAGTTATTGGTTTCGAGTATCAGACCGGCGAAAATTTTGATGGTTTCTCAATCATTCCTTCACTTCAAACTCCCATATCTCGCGAACGGATTGACGAACTCGAGAATTTCCTTTTGCATCTGAAAGCAGAAACTCGCCCGGTTACAACGGTATGTGCATTTTTGCCCTAGGCCATAGTAGTTATTGGTTTCGAGTATCAGACTTGCGAAAATTTTGATGGTTTTTCAACCATTCCTTAACTTCAAACTGCCATTTCTCGCGAACGGATTGACGAACTCGAGAAATTCCTGTTGCATCTGAAAGTAGAAACTCGCCCGATTACAATAGTATGTGTACTTTTCCCCTAGGCCATTCGAGTTATAGGTTTCTAGTATCAGACTTGCCAAGGTTTTGATGGTTTCTCAACCATTCCTTAACTTCACACTTACATATCTCGCGAACGGATTGACGAACTCGAGAATTTCCTACTGCATCTGAAAGCAGAAACTCGCCCGATTACAAAGGTATGTGTACTTTTCCCATAGGACATTCCAGTTATTGGTTTCGAGTATCAGACTTGCGAAAATTTTGATGGTTTCTCAACCATTCCTTAACTTCAAACTCCCACATCTCGCGAACGGATTGACGAGTTCGAGAAATTCCTGTTGCATCTGAAAGAAGAAACTCGCCCGATTACAAAGGTATGTGTGTTTTTCCCCTAGGGCTTTGTAGTTATTGGTTTCGAGTATCCGACTTGCGAAAATTTTGATGGTTTCTCAAGCATTCCTTAACTTCAAACTCCCATATCTCGCGAACGGATTGACGAACTCGATTATTTCCTGTTGCTTCTGAAAGTAGAAAGTCGACCGATTACAATGGTGTGTGTACTTTTCACGTAGGTCATTCCAGTTATTCGTTTCTAGCATTAGAATTGCGAAAATTTTGATGGTTTCTCAACCATTCCTTAACTTCAAACTCCCATATCTCGCGAACGTATTGACGAGCTCGAGAAATTCCTGTTGCATCTGAAACCAGAAACTCGTCCGCTTACAACGGTATGTGCATTTTTGCCCTAGGCCATAGTAGTTATTAGTTTCGAGTATCAGACTTGCGAAAATTTTTATGGTTTCTCAACCATTCCTTAACTTCAAACTCCGATACCTCGCGAACGGATTGGCGAACTCGAGAAATTCCTGTTGCATTTGAAAGTAGAAACTGGCCCGATTTCAATGGTGTGTGTACTTTTCCCCTAGGCCGTTCCAGTTATTGGATTCGAGTATCAGACTTGCGAAAATTTTGATGGTTTCTCAATCATTCCTTCACTTCAAACTCCCATATCTCGCGAACGGATTGACGAACTCGAGAAATTCCTGTTGCATCTGAAAGCAGAAAGTCGCCCCATTACAACGGAATGTGCATTTTTGCCCTAGGCCATAGTAGTTACTGGTTTCGTGTATCAGACGTGTGAAAATTTTGATGGTTTCTCAAGCATTCCTTAACTTCAAACTCCCATATCTCGGGAACCCATTGACGAACTCGAGAAATCCCTGTTGTATCTGAAACTAGAAAGTCGCCGATTAGAATGGTGTGTGTACTCTTCCCCTAGGTCATTCCAGTTATTGGTTTCGAGTATCAGACCGGCGAAAATTTTGATGGTTTCTCAATCATTCCTTCACTTCAAACTCCCATATCTCGCGAACGGATTGACGAACTCGAGAATTTCCTTTTGCATCTGAAAGCAGAAACTCGCCCGGTTACAACGGTATGTGCATTTTTGCCCTAGGCCATAGTAGTTATTGGTTTCGAGTATCAGACTTGCGAAAATTTTGATGGTTTTTCAACCATTCCTTAACTTCAAACTGCCATTTCTCGCGAACGGATTGACGAACTCGAGAAATTCCTGTTGCATCTGAAAGTAGAAACTCGCCCGATTACAATAGTATGTGTACTTTTCCCCTAGGCCATTCGAGTTATAGGTTTCTAGTATCAGACTTGCCAAGGTTTTGATGGTTTCTCAACCATTCCTTAACTTCACACTTACATATCTCGCGAACGGATTGACGAACTCGAGAATTTCCTACTGCATCTGAAAGCAGAAACTCGCCCGATTACAAAGGTATGTGTACTTTTCCCATAGGACATTCCAGTTATTGGTTTCGAGTATTAGACTTGCGAAAATTTTGATGGTTTCTCAACCATTCCTTAACTTCAAACTCCCACATCTCGCGAACGGATTGACGAGCTCGAGAAATTCCTGTTGCATCTGAAAGAAGAAACTCGCCCGATTACAAAGGTATGTGTGTTTTTCCCCTAGGGCTTTGTAGTTATTGGTTTCGAGTATCCGACTTGCGAAAATTTTGATGGTTTCTCAAGCATTCCTTAACTTCAAACTCCCATATCTCGCGAACGGATTGACGAACTCGATTATTTCCTGTTGCTTCTGAAAGTAGAAAGTCGACCGATTACAATGGTGTGTGTACTTTTCACGTAGGTCATTCCAGTTATTCGTTTCTAGCATTAGAATTGCGAAAATTTTGATGGTTTCTCAACCATTCCTTAACTTCAAACTCCCATATCTCGCGAACGTATTGACGAGCTCGAGAAATTCCTGTTGCATCTGAAACCAGAAACTCGCCCGATTACAAAGGTATGTGTACTTTTCCCCTAGGCCATTCGAGTTATAGGTTTCTAGTATCAGACTTGCCAAGGTTTTGATGGTTTCTCAACCATTCCTTAACTTCACACTTACATATCTCGCGAACGGATTGACGAACTCGAGAATTTCCTACTGCATCTGAAAGCAGAAACTCGCCCGATTACAAAGGTATGTGTACTTTTCCCATAGGACATTCCAGTTATTGGTTTCGAGTATTAGACTTGCGAAAATTTTGATGGTTTCTCAACCATTCCTTAACTTCAAACTCCCACATCTCGCGAACGGATTGACGAGCTCGAGAAATTCCTGTTGCATCTGAAAGAAGAAACTCGCCCGATTACAAAGGTATGTGTGTTTTTCCCCTAGGGCTTTGTAGTTATTGGTTTCGAGTATCCGACTTGCGAAAATTTTGATGGTTTCTCAAGCATTCCTTAACTTCAAACTCCCATATCTCGCGAACGGATTGACGAACTCGATTATTTCCTGTTGCTTCTGAAAGTAGAAAGTCGACCGATTACAACGGTGTGTGTACTTTTCACGTAGGTCATTCCAGTTATTCGTTTCTAGCATTAGAATTGCGAAAATTTTGATGGTTTCTCAACCATTCCTTAACTTCAAACTCCCATATCTCGCGAACGTATTGACGAGCTCGAGAAATTCCTGTTGCATCTGAAACCAGAAACTCGTCCGCTTACAACGGTATGTGCATTTTTGCCCTAGGCCATAGTAGTTATTAGTTTCGAGTATCAGACTTGCGAAAATTTTTATGGTTTCTCAACCATTCCTTAACTTCAAACTCCGATACCTCGCGAACGGATTGGCGAACTCGAGAAATTCCTGTTGCATTTGAAAGTAGAAACTGGCCCGATTTCAATGGTGTGTGTACTTTTCCCCTAGGCCGTTCCAGTTATTGGATTCGAGTATCAGACTTGCGAAAATTTTGATGGTTTCTCAATCATTCCTTCACTTCAAACTCCCATATCTCGCGAACGGATTGACGAGCTCGAGAAATTCCTGTTGCATCTGAAAGAAGAAACTCGCCCGATTACAAAGGTATGTGTGTTTTTCCCCTAGGGCTTTGTAGTTATTAGTTTCGAGTATCAGACTTTGGAAAATTTTTATGGTTTCTCAACCATTCCTTAACTTCAAACTCCGATACCTCGCGAACGGATTGGCGAACTCGAGAAATTCCTGTTGCATTTGAAAGTAGAAACTGGCCCGATTTCAATGGTGTGTGTACTTTTCCCCTAGGCCGTTCCAGTTATTGGATTCGAGTATCAGACTTGCGAAAATTTTGATGGTTTCTCAAGCATTCCTTAAATTCAAACTCCCATATCTCGCGAACGAATTGACAAGCTCGAGAAATTCCTGTTGCATCTGAAAGTATAAACTCGACCGATTACAAAGGTATGTGTATCTTTCTCCTAGGGGTTTGTAGTTATTGGTTTCGAGTATCAGACTTGCGAATATTTTGATGGTTTCTCAAGCATTCCTTAACTTCAAACTACCATATCTCGCGAACGGATTGACGAACTCGAGAAATTCCTTTTGCATCTAAAAGCAGAAACTCGCCCGATTACAACGGTATGTATATTATTTCCCTAGGCCATAGTAGTTATTGGTTTCGAGTATCAGACTTGCGAAAATTTTGATGGTTTCTCAACCATTCCTTAACTTCAAACTCCGATACCTCTCGAACGGATTGGCGAACTCGATTATATCCTGTTGCATCTGAAAGTAGAAACTCGCCCGATTACAAAGGTGTGTGTACTTTTTCCCTAGGTCATTCCAGTTATTCGTTTCTAGCATCAGAATTGCGAAAATTTTGATGGTTTCTCAACCATTCCTTAACTTCACACTCCCATATCTCGGGAACGGATTTACGAACTCGAGGAATTCCTGTTGCATCTGAAAGTAGAAACTCGCCCCATTACAATACTGTGTGTACTTTTCCCCTAGGCCATTCCAGTTATTGGTTTCGAGTATCAGTTTTGCGAAAATTTGGATGGTTTCTCAACCGTTCCTTAATTTCAAACTCCCATATCTCGCGAACAGATTGACGAACTCGAGAAATTCCGGTCGCATCTGAAAGTAGACACTCGCCCGATTACAAAGGTACATATACTTTTCCGCTACGCCATTCCAGTTATTGGTTTCGAGTATCACACTTGCGAAAATTTTGATGGTTTCTCAAGCATTCCTTAACTTCAAACTCCCATATCTCGCGAACGGATTGACGAACTCGATTATTTCCTGTTGCATCTGAAAGTAGAAAGTCGACCGATTACAATGGTGTGTGTACTTTTCCCCTAGGTCATTCCAGTTATTCGTTTCGAGCATCAGAACTGCGAAAATTTGGATGGTTTCTCAACCATTCCTTATTTTCAAACTCCCATATCTCGCGAACTGATTGACGAACACGAGAAATTCCTGTTGCATCTGAAAGCAGACTCTCGCCCGATTACAACGGTATGTGCATTTTTGCCCTAGGCCATAGTAGTTATTGGTTTCGAGTATCAGACTTGCGAAAATTTTGATGGTTTCTCAACCATTCCTTAACTTCAAACTCCCATTTCTCGCGAACGGATTGACGAACTCGAGAAATTCCTATTGCATCTGAAAGTAGAAACTCGCCCGATTACAAAGGTATGTGCATTATTCCCCTAGGCCATGGTGGTTCTTGTTTTCGAGTATCAGACTTGCGAAATTTGTGATGGTTTCTCAACCATTCCTTAACTTCAAACTCCCATATCTAGCGAACGAATTGACGAACTCGATTATTTCCTGTTGCATCTGAAAGTATAAACTCGCCCGATTACAAAGGTATGTGTATTTTTCCCCCAGGGCTTTGTAGTTATTGGTTTCGAGTATCAGACTTGCGAAAATTTTGATGGTTTCTCAAGCATTCCTTAACTTCAAACTCCCATATCTCGCGAACGGATTGGCGAACTCGATTATTTCCTGTTGCACCTGAAAGTAGAAACTCGCCCGATTACAAAGGTATGTGCATTATTCCCCTAGGCCATGGTGGTTTTTGGTTTCCAGTATCAGACTTGCGAAAATTGTGATGGTCTCTCAACCATTCCTTAATTTCAAACTCCCATATCTCGCGAACGGATTGACGAACTCGATTATTTCCTGTTGCATCTGAAAGTAGAAAGTCGACCGATTACAATGGTGTGTGTACTTTTACCCTATGTCATTCCAGTTATTCGTTTTTAGCATCAGAATTGCGAAAATTTTGATGCTTTCTCAACCGTTCCTTAACTTCAAACTCCAATATCGAGCGAACGGATTGACGAACCCGAGAAATTCCTGTTGCATCTGAAAGTAGAAACTAGCCCGATTACAATGGTGTGTTTACTTTTTCCCTAGGCCATTCGAGTTGTTGGTTTCGAGTATCAGACCAGCTATAATTGTTTTGGTTTCTCAGCCATTCCTTAACTTCAAACTCCCATATCTCGCGAACGGATTGACGAACTCGAGCAAATCCTGTTGCATCTGAAAGCAGAAACTCGCCCGATTACAACGGTGTGTGCATTTTTGCCCTAGGCCATAGTAGTTACTGGTTTCGTGTATCAGACGTGTGAAAATTTTGATGGTTTCTCAAGCATTCCTTAACTTCAAACTCCCATATCTCGGGAACCCATTGACGAACTCGAGAAATTCCTGTTGCATCTGAAAGTAGAAACTCGCTCGATTACAATGGTCTGTGTACTTTCCCCCTAGGCCATTCCAGTTAGTGGTTTCGAGTATCAGACCAGCGAAAATTTTGATGGTTTCTCAATCATTCCTTCACTTCAAACTCCCATATCTCGCGAACGGATTGACGAACTCGAGAAATTCCTGTTGCATCTGAAAGCAGAAAGTCGCCCCATTACAACGGAATGTGCATTTTTGCCCTAGGCCATAGTAGTTACTGGTTTCGTGTATCAGACGTGTGAAAATTTTGATGGTTTCTCAAGCATTCCTTAACTTCAAACTCCCATATCTCGGGAACCCATTGACGAACTCGAGAAATCCCTGTTGTATCTGAAACTAGAAAGTCGCCGATTAGAATGGTGTGTGTACTCTTCCCCTAGGTCATTCCAGTTATTGGTTTCGAGTATCAGACCGGCGAAAATTTTGATGGTTTCTCAATCATTCCTTCACTTCAAACTCCCATATCTCGCGAACGGATTGACGAACTCGAGAATTTCCTTTTGCATCTGAAAGCAGAAACTCGCCCGGTTACAACGGTATGTGCATTTTTGCCCTAGGCCATAGTAGTTATTGGTTTCGAGTATCAGACTTGCGAAAATTTTGATGGTTTTTCAACCATTCCTTAACTTCAAACTGCCATTTCTCGCGAACGGATTGACGAACTCGAGAAATTCCTGTTGCATCTGAAAGTAGAAACTCGCCCGATTACAATAGTATGTGTACTTTTCCCCTAGGCCATTCGAGTTATAGGTTTCTAGTATCAGACTTGCCAAGGTTTTGATGGTTTCTCAACCATTCCTTAACTTCACACTTACATATCTCGCGAACGGATTGACGAACTCGAGAATTTCCTACTGCATCTGAAAGCAGAAACTCGCCCGATTACAAAGGTATGTGTACTTTTCCCATAGGACATTCCAGTTATTGGTTTCGAGTATCAGACTTGCGAAAATTTTGATGGTTTCTCAACCATTCCTTAACTTCAAACTCCCACATCTCGCGAACGGATTGACGAGTTCGAGAAATTCCTGTTGCATCTGAAAGAAGAAACTCGCCCGATTACAAAGGTATGTGTGTTTTTCCCCTAGGGCTTTGTAGTTATTGGTTTCGAGTATCCGACTTGCGAAAATTTTGATGGTTTCTCAAGCATTCCTTAACTTCAAACTCCCATATCTCGCGAACGGATTGACGAACTCGATTATTTCCTGTTGCTTCTGAAAGTAGAAAGTCGACCGATTACAATGGTGTGTGTACTTTTCACGTAGGTCATTCCAGTTATTCGTTTCTAGCATTAGAATTGCGAAAATTTTGATGGTTTCTCAACCATTCCTTAACTTCAAACTCCCATATCTCGCGAACGTATTGCCGAGCTCGAGAAATTCCTGTTGCATCTGAAACCAGAAACTCGTCCGCTTACAACGGTATGTGCATTTTTGCCCTAGGCCATAGTAGTTATTAGTTTCGAGTATCAGACTTGCGAAAATTTTTATGGTTTCTCAACCATTCCTTAACTTCAAACTCCGATACCTCGCGAACGGATTGGCGAACTCGAGAAATTCCTGTTGCATTTGAAAGTAGAAACTGGCCCGATTTCAATGGTGTGTGTACTTTTCCCCTAGGCCGTTCCAGTTATTGGATTCGAGTATCAGACTTGCGAAAATTTTGATGGTTTCTCAATCATTCCTTCACTTCAAACTCCCATATCTCGCGAACGGATTGACGAACTCGAGAAATTCCTGTTGCATCTGAAAGCAGAAAGTCGCCCCATTACAACGGAATGTGCATTTTTGCCCTAGGCCATAGTAGTTACTGGTTTCGTGTATCAGACGTGTGAAAATTTTGATGGTTTCTCAAGCATTCCTTAACTTCAAACTCCCATATCTCGGGAACCCATTGACGAACTCGAGAAATCCCTGTTGTATCTGAAACTAGAAAGTCGCCGATTAGAATGGTGTGTGTACTCTTCCCCTAGGTCATTCCAGTTATTGGTTTCGAGTATCAGACCGGCGAAAATTTTGATGGTTTCTCAATCATTCCTTCACTTCAAACTCCCATATCTCGCGAACGGATTGACGAACTCGAGAATTTCCTTTTGCAACTGAAAGCAGAAACTCGCCCGGTTACAACGGTATGTGCATTTTTGCCCTAGGCCATAGTAGTTATTGGTTTCGAGTATCAGACTTGCGAAAATTTTGATGGTTTTTCAACCATTCCTTAACTTCAAACTGCCATTTCTCGCGAACGGATTGACGAACTCGAGAAATTCCTGTTGCATCTGAAAGTAGAAACTCGCCCGATTACAATAGTATGTGTACTTTTCCCCTAGGCCATTCGAGTTATAGGTTTCTAGTATCAGACTTGCCAAGGTTTTGATGGTTTCTCAACCATTCCTTAACTTCACACTTACATATCTCGCGAACGGATTGACGAACTCGAGAATTTCCTACTGCATCTGAAAGCAGAAACTCGCCCGATTACAAAGGTATGTGTACTTTTCCCATAGGACATTCCAGTTATTGGTTTCGAGTATCAGACTTGCGAAAATTTTGATGGTTTCTCAACCATTCCTTAACTTCAAACTCCCACATCTCGCGAACGGATTGACGAGCTCGAGAAATTCCTGTTGCATCTGAAAGAAGAAACTCGCCCGATTACAAAGGTATGTGTGTTTTTCCCCTAGGGCTTTGTAGTTATTGGTTTCGAGTATCCGACTTGCGAAAATTTTGATGGTTTCTCAAGCATTCCTTAACTTCAAACTCCCATATCTCGCGAACGGATTGACGAACTCGATTATTTCCTGTTGCTTCTGAAAGTAGAAAGTCGACCGATTACAATGGTGTGTGTACTTTTCACGTAGGTCATTCCAGTTATTCGTTTCTAGCATTAGAATTGCGAAAATTTTGATGGTTTCTCAACCATTCCTTAACTTCAAACTCCCATATCTCGCGAACGTATTGACGAGCTCGAGAAATTCCTGTTGCATCTGAAACCAGAAACTCGTCCGCTTACAACGGTATGTGCATTTTTGCCCTAGGCCATAGTAGTTATTAGTTTCGAGTATCAGACTTGCGAAAATTTTTATGGTTTCTCAACCATTCCTTAACTTCAAACTCCGATACCTCGCGAACGGATTGACGAACTCGAGAAATTCCTGTTGCATTTGAAAGTAGAAACTGGCCCGATTTCAATGGTGTGTGTACTTTTCCCCTAGGCCGTTCCAGTTATTGGATTCGAGTATCAGACTTGCGAAAATTTTGATGGTTTCTCAATCATTCCTTCACTTCAAACTCCCATATCTCGCGAACGGATTGACGAGCTCGAGAAATTCCTGTTGCATCTGAAAGAAGAAACTCGCCCGATTACAAAGGTATGTGCGTTTTTCCCCTAGGGCTTTGTAGTTATTAGTTTCGAGTATCAGACTTGCGAAAATTTTTATGGTTTCTCAACCATTCCTTAACTTCAAACTCCGATACCTCGCGAACGGATTGGCGAACTCGAGAAATTCCTGTTGCATTTGAAAGTAGAAACTGGCCCGATTTCAATGGTGTGTGTACTTTTCCCCTAGGCCGTTCCAGTTATTGGATTCGAGTATCAGACTTGCGAAAATTTTGATGGTTTCTCAAGCATTCCTTAAATTCAAACTCCCATATCTCGCGAACGAATTGACAAGCTCGAGAAATTCCTGTTGCATCTGAAAGTATAAACTCGACCGATTACAAAGGTATGTGTATCTTTCTCCTAGGGGTTTGTAGTTATTGGTTTCGAGTATCAGACTTGCGAATATTTTGATGGTTTCTCAAGCATTCCTTAACTTCAAACTACCATATCTCGCGAACGGATTGACGAACTCGAGAAATTCCTTTTGCATCTAAAAGCAGAAACTCGCCCGATTACAACGGTATGTATATTATTTCCCTAGGCCATAGTAGTTATTGGTTTCGAGTATCAGACTTGCGAAAATTTTGATGGTTTCTCAACCATTCCTTAACTTCAAACTCCGATACCTCTCGAACGGATTGGCGAACTCGATTATATCCTGTTGCATCTGAAAGTAGAAACTCGCCCGATTACAAAGGTGTGTGTACTTTTTCCCTAGGTCATTCCAGTTATTCGTTTCTAGCATCAGAATTGCGAAAATTTTGATGGTTTCTCAACCATTCCTTAACTTCACACTCCCATATCTCGGGAACGGATTTACGAACTCGAGGAATTCCTGTTGCATCTGAAAGTAGAAACTCGCCCCATTACAATACTGTGTGTACTTTTCCCCTAGGCCATTCCAGTTATTGGTTTCGAGTATCAGTTTTGCGAAAATTTGGATGGTTTCTCAACCGTTCCTTAATTTCAAACTCCCATATCTCGCGAACAGATTGACGAACTCGAGAAATTCCGGTCGCATCTGAAAGTAGACACTCGCCCGATTACAAAGGTACATATACTTTTCCGCTACGCCATTCCAGTTATTGGTTTCGAGTATCACACTTGCGAAAATTTTGATGGTTTCTCAAGCATTCCTTAACTTCAAACTCCCATATCTCGCGAACGGATTGACGAACTCGATTATTTCCTGTTGCATCTGAAAGTAGAAAGTCGACCGATTACAATGGTGTGTGTACTTTTCCCCTAGGTCATTCCAGTTATTCGTTTCGAGCATCAGAATTGCGAAAATTTGGATGGTTTCTCAACCATTCCTTATTTTCAAACTCCCATATCTCGCGAACTGATTGACGAACACGAGAAATTCCTGTTGCATCTGAAAGCAGACTCTCGCCCGATTACAAAGGTATGTGCATTATTCCCCTAGGCCATGGTGGTTTTTGTTTTCGAGTATCAGACTTGCGAAAATTTTGATGGTTTCTCAAGCATTCCTTAACTTCAAACTCCCATATCTCGCGAACGGATTGGCGAACTCGATTATTTCCTGTTGCATCTGAAAGTAGAAAGTCGACCGATTACAATGGTGTGTGTACTTTTACCCTATGTCATTCCAGTTATTCGTTTTTAGCATCAGAATTGCGAAAATTTTGATGCTTTCTCAACCGTTCCTTAACTTCAAACTCCCATATCTCGCGAACGGATTGAGGAACTCGAGAAATTCCTGCTGCATCTGAAAGTAGAAAGTCTACCGATTACAATGGTGTGTGTACTTTTCACGTAGGTCATTCCAGTTATTAGTTTCTAGCATCAGAATTGCGAAAATTTTGATGGTTTCTCAACCATACCTTAACTTCAAACTCCCATATCTCGCGAACGGATTGACGAGCTCGAGAAATTCCTGTTGCATCTGAAATAAGAAACTCGTCCGCTTACAACGGTATGTGCATTTTTGCCCTAGGCCATAGTAGTTATTAGTTTCGAGTATCAGACTTGCGAAAATTTTGATGGTTTCTCAACCATTCCTTAACTTCAAACTCCGATACCTCGCGAACGGATTGGCGAACTCGAGAAATTCCTGTTGCATTTGAAAGTAGAAACTGGCCCGATTACAATGGTGTGTGTACTTTTCCCCTAGGCCGTTCCAGTTATTGGTTTCAAGTATCAGACTTGCGAAAATTTTGATGGTTTCTCAAGCATCCCTTAAATTCAAACTCCCATATCTCGCGAACGGATTGACGAGCTCGAGAAATTCCTGTTGCATCTGAAAGTATAAACTCGCCCGATTACAAAGGTATGTGTGTTTTTACCCTAGGGCATTGTAGTTATTAGTTTCGAGTATCAGACTTGCGAAAATTTTGATGGTTTCTCAAGCATTCCTTAACTTCAAACTCCCATATCTCGCGAATGCATTGACGAACTCGAGAAATTCCTGTTGCATTTGAAAGTAGAAGCTCGCCCGATTAGAATGGTGTGTGTACTTTTCCTCTAGGCCATAGTAGTTATTGGTTTCGAGTATCAGACTTCCGAAATTTGTGATGGTCTCACAACCATTCCTTAACTTCAAACTCCCATATCTCGCGAACGGATTAACGAACTCGAAGAATTCCTGTTGCATCTGAAAGTAGAAACTGGCCCCATTACAATTGTGTGTGTACTTTTCCCCTAGGCCATTCCAGTTATTGGTTTCGAGTATCAGAATTGCGAAAATTTTGATGGCTTCTCAACCATTCCTTAACTTCAAACTCCCATATCTCGCGAACGGATTGACGAGCTCGAGAAACTCCTGTTGCATCTGAAAGTATAAACTCGCCCGATTACAAAGGTATGTGTATTTTTCCCGTAGGGCTTTGTAGTTATTGGTTTCGAGTATCAGACTTGCGAAGATTTTGATGGTTTCTCAAGCATTCCTTAACTTCAAACACCCATATCTCGCGAACGGATAGACGAACTCGATTATTTCCTGTTGCTTCTGAAAGTAGAAAGTCGACCGATTACAATCGTGTGTGTACTTCTCCCCTAGGTCATTCCAGTTAATGGTTTCGAGTATCAGACTTGCGAAAATTTTGATGGTTTCTCAACCATTCCTTAACTTCAGACTCCCATATCTCGCGATCGGATTGACGAGCTCGAGAAATTCCTGTTGCATCTGAAAGTATAAACTCGCCCGATTACAATGGTATGTGTACTTTTCCCCTAGGCCATTCCAGTTAATGGATTCGAGTATCAGACTTGCGAAAATTTTGATGGTTTCTCAACCATTCCTTAACTTCAAACTCCCATATCTCGCGATCGGATTGACGAGTTCGAGAAATTCCTGTTGCATCTGAAAGTATAAACTCGCTCGATTACAATGGTATATGTACTTTTCCCCTAGGCCATTCCAGTTATTGGTTTCGAGTATCACACTTGCGAAAATTTTGATGGTTTCTCAACCATTCCTTAACTTCAAACTCCCATATCTCGCGATCGGATTGACGAGCTCGAGAAATTCCTGTTGCATCTGAAAGTATAAACTCGCCCGATTACAATGGTATGTGTACTTTTCCCCTAGGAAATTCCAGTTAATGGATTCGAGTATCAGACTTGCGAAAATTTTGATGGTTTCTCAACCATTCCTTAACTTCAAACTCCCATATCTCGCGAACGGATTGACGAACTCGAGAAATTCCTGTCGCATCTGAAACCAGAAACTCGCCCGATCACAAAGGTATGTGTATTTTTGCCCTAGGCCATAGTAGTTATTGGTTCGAGTATCAGACTTCCGAAAATTGTGATGGCCTCACAACCATTCCTTAAATTCAAACTCCCATATCTCGCGAACGGATTGACGAGCTCGAGAAATTCCTGTTGCATCTGAAAGTATAAACTCGCCCGATTACAATGGTAGGTGTATCTTTCCCCTAGGGTTTTGTAGTTATTGGTTTCGAGTATCAGACTTGCGAAAATTTTGATGGTTTCTCAACCATTCCTTAACTTGAAACTCCGATACCTCGCGAACGGAGTGTCGAACTCGAGAAATTCCTGTTGCATCTGAAAGTATAAACTCGCCCGATTACAATGGTATGTGTATTTTTCCCCTAGGGCTTTGTAGTTATTGGTTTCGAGTATCAGACTTGCGAAGATTTTGATGGTTTCTCAAGCATTCCTTAACTTCAAACTCCCATATCTCGCGAACGGATAGACGAAATCGATTATTTCCTCTTGCTTCTAAAAGTAGAAAGTCGACCGATTACAATCGTGTGTGTACTTTTCCCCTAGGTCATTCCAGTTATTCGTTTCCAGCATCAGAATTGCGAAAATTTTGATGGTTTCTCAACCATTCCTTAACTTGAAACTCCGATACCTCGCGAACGGAGTGTCGAACTCGAGAAATTCCTGTTGCATCTGAAACCAGAAACTCGTCCGCTTACAACGGTATGTGCATTTTTGCCGTAGGCCATAGTAGTTATTAGTTTCGAGCATCAGACTTGCGAAAATTTTGATGGATTCTCAACCATTCCTTAACTTCAAACTCCGATACCTCGCGAACGGATTGGCGAACTCGAGAAATTCCTGTTGCATTTGAAAGTAGAAACTGGCCCGATTACAATGGTGTGTGTACTTTTCCCCTAGGCCGTTCCAGTTATTGGTTTCGAGTATCAGACTTGCGGAAATTTTGATGGTTTCTCAAGCATTCCTTAAATTCAAATTCCCATATCTCGCGAACGGATTGACGATCTCGATTATTTCCTGTTGCATCTGAAAGTAGAAAGTCTACCGATTACAATGGTGTGTGTACTTTTCACGTAGGTCATTCCAGTTATTCGTTTCTAGCATCAGAATTGCGAAAATTTTGATGGTTTCTCAACCATACCTTAACTTCAAACTCCCATATCTCGCGAACGGATTGACGAGCTCGAGAAATTCCTGTTGCATCTGAAATCAGAAACTCGTCCGCTTACAACGGTATGTGCATTTTTGCCCTAGGCCATAGTAGTTATTAGTTTCGAGTATCAGACTTGCGAAAATTTTGATGGTTTCTCAACCATTCCTTAACTTCAAACACCGATACCTCGCGAACGGATTGGCGAACTCGAGAAATTCCTGTTGCATTTGAAAGTAGAAACTGGCCCGATTACAATGGTGTGTGTACTTTTCCCCTAGGCCGCTCCAGTTATTGGTTTCGAGTATCAGACTTGCGAAAATTTTGATGGTTTCTCAAGCATCCCTTAAATTCAAACTCCCATATCTCGCGAACGGATTGACGATCTCGATTATTTCCTGTTGCATCTGAAAGTAGAAAGTCTACCGATTACAATGGTGTGTGTACTTTTCACCTAGGTCATTCCAGTTATTCGTTTCTAGCATCAGAATTGCGAAAATTTTGATGGTTTCTCAACCATTCCTTAACTTCAAACTCCCATATCTCGCGAACGAATTGACGAACTCGAGAAATTCCTATTGCATCTGAAAGTAGAAACTCGCCCGATTACAAAGGTATGTGCATTTTTCCCCTAGGCCATGGTAGTTATTGGCTTCGAGTATCAGACTTGCGAAAATTGTGATGGTTTCTCAACCATTCCTTAACTTCAAACTCCCATATCTCGCGAACGGATTGACGAGCTCGAGAAATTCCTGTTGCATCTGAAACCAGAAACTCGTCCGCTTACAACGGTATGTGCATTTTTGCCCTAGGCCATAGTAGTTATTAGTTTCGAGTTTCAGACTTGCGAAAATTTTGATGGTTTCTCAACCATTCCTTAACTTCAAACTCCGATACCTCGCGAACGGATTGGCGAACTCGAGAAGTTCCTGTCGCCTCTGAAAGTAGAAACTTTCCCGATTACAATGGTGTGTGTACTTTTCCCATAGGCCGTTCCAGTTATTGGTTTCGAGTATCACACTTGCGAATATTTTGATTGTTTCTCAACCATTCCTTAACTTCGAACTCCCATACCTCGCGAACGGATTGGCGAACTCGAGAAATTCCTGTTGCATTTGAAAGTAGAAACTGGCCCGAATACAATGGTGTGTGTACTTTTCCCCTAGGCCGTTCCAGTTATTGGTTTCGAGTATCAGACTTGCGAAAATTTTGATGGTTTCTCAACCATTCCTTAACTTCAAACTCCGATACCTCGCGAACGGATTGGCGAACTCGAGAAATTCCTGTTGCATTTGAAAGTAGAAACTGGCCCGATTTCAATGGTGTGTGTACTTTTCCCCTAGGCCGTTCCAGTTATTGGATTCGAGTATCAGACTTGCGAAAATTTTGATGGTTTCTCAAGCATCCCTTAAATTCAAACTCCCATATCTCGCGAACGGATTGACGATCTCGATTATTTCCTGTTGCATCTGAAAGTAGAAAGTCTACCGATTACAATGGTGTGTGTACTTTTCACCTAGGTCATTCCAGTTATTCGTTTCTAGCATCAGAATTGCGAAAATTTTGATGGTTTCTCAACCATTCCTTAACTTCAAACTCCCATATCTCGCGAACGAATTGACGAACTCGAGAAATTCCTATTGCATCTGAAAGTAGAAACTCGCCCGATTACAAAGGTATGTGCATTTTTCCCCTAGGCCATGGTAGTTATTGGCTTCGAGTATCAGACTTGCGAAAATTGTGATGGTTTCTCAACCATTCCTTAACTTCAAACTCCCATATCTCGCGAACGGATTGACGAGCTCGAGAAATTCCTGTTGCATCTGAAACCAGAAACTCGTCCGCTTACAACGGTATGTGCATTTTTGCCCTAGGCCATAGTAGTTATTAGTTTCGAGTTTCAGACTTGCGAAAATTTTGATGGTTTCTCAACCATTCCTTAACTTCAAACTCCGATACCTCGCGAACGGATTGGCGAACTCGAGAAGTTCCTGTCGCCTCTGAAAGTAGAAACTTTCCCGATTACAATGGTGTGTGTACTTTTCCCATAGGCCGTTCCAGTTATTGGTTTCGAGTATCACACTTGCGAATATTTTGATTGTTTCTCAACCATTCCTTAACTTCGAACTCCCATACCTCGCGAACGGATTGGCGAACTCGAGAAATTCCTGTTGCATTTGAAAGTAGAAACTGGCCCGAATACAATGGTGTGTGTACTTTTCCCCTAGGCCGTTCCAGTTATTGGTTTCGAGTATCAGACTTGCGAAAATTTTGATGGTTTCTCAACCATTCCTTAACTTCAAACTCCGATACCTCGCGAACGGATTGGCGAACTCGAGAAATTCCTGTTGCATTTGAAAGTAGAAACTGGCCCGATTTCAATGGTGTGTGTACTTTTCCCCTAGGCCGTTCCAGTTATTGGATTCGAGTATCAGACTTGCGAAAATTTTGATGGTTTCTCAAGCATTCCTTAAATTCAAACTCCCATATCTCGCGAACGAATTGACAAGCTCGAGAAATTCCTGTTGCATCTGAAAGTATAAACTCGACCGATTACAAAGGTATGTGTATCTTTCTCCTAGGGGTTTGTAGTTATTGGTTTCGAGTATCAGACTTGCGAATATTTTGATGGTTTCTCAAGCATTCCTTAACTTCAAACTACCATATCTCGCGAACGGATTGACGAACTCGAGAAATTCCTTTTGCATCTAAAAGCAGAAACTCGCCCGATTACAACGGTATGTATATTATTTCCCTAGGCCATAGTAGTTATTGGTTTCGAGTATCAGACTTGCGAAAATTTTGATGGTTTCTCAACCATTCCTTAACTTCAAACTCCGATACCTCTCGAACGGATTGGCGAACTCGATTATATCCTGTTGCATCTGAAAGTAGAAACTCGCCCGATTACAAAGGTGTGTGTACTTTTTCCCTAGGTCATTCCAGTTATTCGTTTCTAGCATCAGAATTGCGAAAATTTTGATGGTTTCTCAACCATTCCTTAACTTCACACTCCCGTATCTCGGGAACGGATTTACGAACTCGAGGAATTCCTGTTGCATCTGAAAGTAGAAACTCGCCCCATTACAATGCTGTGTGTACTTTTCCCCTAGGCCATTCCAGTTATTGGTTTCGAGTATCAGTTTTGCGAAAATTTGGATGGTTTCTCAACCGTTCCTTAATTTCAAACTCCCATATCTCGCGAACAGATTGACGAACTCGAGAAATTCCGGTCGCATCTGAAAGTAGACACTCGCCCGATTACAAAGGTACATATACTTTTCCGCTACGCCATTCCAGTTATTGGTTTCGAGTATCACACTTGCGAAAATTTTGATGGTTTCTCAAGCATTCCTTAACTTCAAACTCCCATATCTCGCGAACGGATTGACGAACTCGATTATTTCCTGTTGCATCTGAAAGTAGAAAGTCGACCGATTACAATGGTGTGTGTACTTTTCCCCTAGGTCATTCCAGTTATTCGTTTCGAGCATCAGAACTGCGAAAATTTGGATGGTTTCTCAACCATTCCTTATTTTCAAACTCCCATATCTCGCGAACTGATTGACGAACACGAGAAATTCCTGTTGCATCTGAAAGCAGACTCTCGCCCGATTACAACGGTATGTGCATTTTTGCCCTAGGCCATAGTAGTTATTGGTTTCGAGTATCAGACTTGCGAAAATTTTGATGGTTTCTCAACCATTCCTTAACTTCAAACTCCCATTTCTCGCGAACGGATTGACGAACTCGAGAAATTCCTATTGCATCTGAAAGTAGAAACTCGCCCGATTACAAAGGTATGTGCATTATTCCCCTAGGCCATGGTGGTTTTTGTTTTCGAGTATCAGACTTGCGAAAATTTTGATGGTTTCTCAAGCATTCCTTAACTTCAAACTCCCATATCTCGCGAACGGATTGGCGAACTCGATTATTTCCTGTTGCATCTGAAAGTAGAAACTCGCCCGATTACATAGGTATGTGCATTATTCCCCTAGGCCATGGTGGTTTTTGGTTTCCAGTATCAGACTTGCGAAAATTGTGATGGTCTCTCAACCATTCCTTAATTTCAAACTCCCATATCTCGCGAACGGATTGACGAACTCGATTATTTCCTGTTGCATCTGAAAGTAGAAAGTCGACCGATTACAATGGTGTGTGTACTTTTACCCTATGTCATTCCAGTTATTCGTTTTTAGCATCAGAATTGCGAAAATTTTGATGCTTTCTCAACCGTTCCTTAACTTCAAACTCCCATATCTCGCGAACGGATTGAGGAGCTCGAGAAATTCCTGCTGCATCTGAAAGTAGAAAGTCTACCGATTACAATGGTGTGTGTACTTTTCACGTAGGTCATTCCAGTTATTAGTTTCTAGCATCAGAATTGCGAAAATTTTGATGGTTTCTCAACCATACCTTAACTTCAAACTCCCATATCTCGCGAACGGATTGACGAGCTCGAGAAATTCCTGTTGCATCTGAAATAAGAAACTCGTCCGCTTACAACGGTATGTGCATTTTTGCCCTAGGCCATAGTAGTTATTAGTTTCGAGTATCAGACTTGCGAAAATTTTGATGGTTTCTCAACCATTCCTTAACTTCAAACTCCGATACCTCGCGAACGGATTGGCGAACTCGAGAAATTCCTGTTGCATTTGAAAGTAGAAACTGGCCCGATTACAATGGTGTGTGTACTTTTCCCCTAGGCCGTTCCAGTTATTGGTTTCGAGTATCAGACTTGCGAAAATTTTGATGGTTTCTCAAGCATCCCTTAAATTCAAACTCCCATATCTCGCGAACGGATTGACGAGCTCGAGAAATTCCTGTTGCATCTGAAAGTATAAACTCGCCCGATTACAAAGGTATGTGTGTCTTTACCCTAGGGCATTGTAGTTATTAGTTTCGAGTATCAGACTTGCGAAAATTTTGATGGTTTCTCAAGCATTCCTTAACTTCAAACTCCCATATCTCGCGAATGCATTGACGAACTCGAGAAATTCCTGTTGCATTTGAAAGTAGAAGCTCGCCCGATTAGAATGGTGTGTGTACTTTTCCTCTAGGCCATAGTAGTTATTGGTTTCGAGTATCAGACTTCCGAAATTTGTGATGGTCTCACAACCATTCCTTAACTTCAAACTCCCATATCTCGCGAACGGATTAACGAACTCGAAGAATTCCTGTTGCATCTGAAAGTAGAAACTGGCCCCATTACAATTGTGTGTGTACTTTTCCCCTAGGCCATTCCAGTTATTGGTTTCGAGTATCAGACTTGCGAAAATTTTGATGGCTTCTCAACCATTCCTTAACTTCAAACTCCCATATCTCGCGAACGGATTGACGAGCTCGAGAAACTCCTGTTGCATCTGAAAGTATAAACTCGCCCGATTACAAAGGTATGTGTATTTTTCCCGTAGGGCTTTGTAGTTATTGGTTTCGAGTATCAGACTTGCGAAGATTTTGATGGTTTCTCAAGCATTCCTAAACTTCAAACACCCATATCTCGCGAACGGATAGACGAACTCGATTATTTCCTGTTGCTTCTCAAAGTAGAAAGTCGACCGATTACAATCGTGTGTGTACTTCTCCCCTAGGTCATTCCAGTTAATGGTTTCGAGTATCAGACTTGCGAAAATTTTGATGGTTTCTCAACCATTCCTTAACTTCAGACTCCCATATCTCGCGAACGGATTGACGAGCTCGAGAAATTCCTGTTGCATCTGAAAGTATAAACTCGCCCGATTACAATGGTATGTGTACTTTTCCCCTAGGCCATTCCAGTTAATGGATTCGAGTATCAGACTTGCGAAAATTTTGATGGTTTCTCAACCATTCCTTAACTTCAAACTCCCATATCTCGCGATCGGATTGACGAGTTCGAGAAATTCCTGTTGCATCTGAAAGTATAAACTCGCTCGATTACAATGGTATATGTACTTTTCCCCTAGGCCATTCCAGTTATTGGTTTCGAGTATCACACTTGCGAAAATTTTGATGGTTTCTCAACCATTCCTTAACTTCAAACTCCCATATCTCGCGATCGGATTGACGAGCTCGAGAAATTCCTGTTGCATCTGAAAGTATAAACTCGCCCGATTACAATGGTATGTGTACTTTTCCCCTAGGAAATTCCAGTTAATGGATTCGAGTATCAGACTTGCGAAAATTTTGATGGTTTCTCAACCATTCCTTAACTTCAAACTCCCATATCTCGCGAACGGATTGACGAACTCGAGAAATTCCTGTCGCATCTGAAACCAGAAACTCGTCCGATTACAACGGTATGTGTATTTTTGCCCTAGGCCATAGTAGTTACTGGTTCGAGTATCAGACTTCCGAAAATTGTGATGGCCTCACAACCATTCCTTAAATTCAAGCTCCCATATCTCGCGAACGGATTGACGAGCTCGAGAAACTCCTGTTGCATCTGAAAGTATAAACTCGCCCGATCACAAAGGTATGTGTATTTTTGCCCTAGGCCATAGTAGTTATTGGTTCGAGTATCAGACTTCCGAAAATTGTGATGGCCTCACAACCATTCCTTAAATTCAAACTCCCATATCTCGCGAACGGATTGACGAGCTCGAGAAATTCCTGTTGCATCTGAAAGTATAAACTCGCCCGATTACAATGGTAGGTGTATCTTTCCCCTAGGGTTTTGTAGTTATTGGTTTCGAGTATCAGACTTGCGAAAATTTTGATGGTTTCTCAACCATTCCTTAACTTGAAACTCCGATACCTCGCGAACGGAGTGTCGAACTCGAGAAATTCCTGTTGCATCTGAAAGTATAAACTCGCCCGATTACAATGGTATGTGTATTTTTCCCCTAGGGCTTTGTAGTTATTGGTTTCGAGTATCAGACTTGCGAAGATTTTGATGGTTTCTCAAGCATTCCTTAACTTCAAACTCCCATATCTCGCGAACGGATAGACGAAATCGATTATTTCCTCTTGCTTCTAAAAGTAGAAAGTCGACCGATTACAATCGTGTGTGTACTTTTCCCCTAGGTCATTCCAGTTATTCGTTTCCAGCATCAGAATTGCGAAAATTTTGATGGTTTCTCAACCATTCCTTAACTTCAAACTCCCATATCTCGCGAACGAATTGACGAACTCGAGAAATTCCAAATTGCATCTGAAAGTAGAACCTCGCCCGATTACAAAGGTATGTGTATTTTTCCCCTAGGGCTTTGTAGTTATTGGTTTCGAGTATCAGACTTGCGAAAATTGTGATGGTTTCTCAACCATTCCTTAACTTCAAACTCCCATATCTCGCGAACGGATTGACGAACTCGAGAAATTCCTGTTGCATCTGAAACCAGAAACTCGTCCGCTTACAACGGTATGTGCATTTTTGCCGTAGGCCATAGTAGTTATTAGTTTCGAGCATCAGACTTGCGAAAATTTTGATGGATTCTCAACCATTCCTTAACTTCAAACTCCGATACCTCGCGAACGGATTGGCGAACTCGAGAAATTCCTGTTGCATTTGAAAGTAGAAACTGGCCCGATTACAATGGTGTGTGTACTTTTCCCCTAGGCCGTTCCAGTTATTGGTTTCGAGTATCAGACTTGCGAAAATTTTGATGGTTTCTCAAGCATTCCTTAAATTCAAATTCCCATATCTCGCGAACGGATTGACGATCTCGATTATTTCCTGTTGCATCTGAAAGTAGAAAGTCTACCGATTACAATGGTGTGTGTACTTTTCACGTAGGTCATTCCAGTTATTCGTTTCTAGCATCAGAATTGCGAAAATTTTGATGGTTTCTCAACCATACCTTAACTTCAAACTCCCATATCTCGCGAACGGATTGACGAGCTCGAGAAATTCCTGTTGCATCTGAAATCAGAAACTCGTCCGCTTACAACGGTATGTGCATTTTTGCCCTAGGCCATAGTAGTTATTAGTTTCGAGTATCAGACTTGCGAAAATTTTGATGGTTTCTCAACCATTCCTTAACTTCAAACTCCGATACCTCGCGAACGGATTGGCGAACTCGAGAAATTCCTGTTGCATTTGAAAGTAGAAACTGGCCCGATTACAATGGTGTGTGTACTTTTCCCCTAGGCCGTTCCAGTTATTGGTTTCGAGTATCAGACTTGCGAAAATTTTGATGGTTTCTCAAGCATCCCTTAAATTCAAACTCCCATATCTCGCGAACGGATTGACGATCTCGATTATTTCCTGTTGCATCTGAAAGTAGAAAGTCTACCGATTACAATGGTGTGTGTACTTTTCACCTAGGTCATTCCAGTTATTCGTTTCTAGCATCAGAATTGCGAAAATTTTGATGGTTTCTCAACCATTCCTTAACTTCAAACTCCCATATCTCGCGAACGAATTGACGAACTCGAGAAATTCCTATTGCATCTGAAAGTAGAATCTCGCCCGATTACAAAGGTATGTGCATTTTTCCCCTAGGCCATGGTAGTTATTGGCTTCGAGTATCAGACTTGCGAAAATTGTGATGGTTTCTCAACCATTCCTTAACTTCAAACTCCCATATCTCGCGAACGGATTGACGAGCTCGAGAAATTCCTGTTGCATCTGAAACCAGAAACTCGTCCGCTCACAACGGTATGTGCATTTTTGCCCTAGGCCATAGTAGTTATTAGTTTCGAGTTTCAGACTTGCGAAAATTTTGATGGTTTCTCAACCATTCCTTAACTTCAAACTCCGATACCTCGCGAACGGATTGGCGAACTCGAGAAGTTCCTGTCGCCTCTGAAAGTAGAAACTTTCCCGATTACAATGGTGTGTGTACTTTTCCCATAGGCCGTTCCAGTTATTGGTTTCGAGTATCACACTTGCGAATATTTTGATTGTTTCTCAACCATTCCTTAACTTCGAACTCCCATACCTCGCGAACGGATTGGCGAACTCGAGAAATTCCTGTTGCATTTGAAAGTAGAAACTGGCCCGAATACAATGGTGTGTGTACTTTTCCCCTAGGCCGTTCCAGTTATTGGTTTCGAGTATCAGACTTGCGAAAATTTTGATGATTTCTCAACCATTCCTTAACTTCAAACTCCCATATCTCGCGAACGGAGTGACGAACTCGAGAAATTCCTGTTGCATCTGAAAGTAGAAACTCGCCCAATTACAACGGTGTGTGTACTTTTCCCCTAGGCCGTTCCAGTTATTGGTTTCGAGTATCAGACTTGCGAAAATTTTGATGGTTTCTCAACCATTCCTTAACTTCAAACTCCCATATCTCGCGAACGGATTGACGAACTCGAGAAATTCCTGTTGCATCTGAAAGAAGAAACTCGCCCGATTACAACGGTATGTGCATTTTTGCCCTAGGCCATAGTAGTTACTGGTTTCGAGTTTCAGACGTGTGAAAATTTTGATGGTTTCTCAAGCATTCCTTTACTTCAAAGTCCCATATCTCGAGAACGCATTGACGAGCTCGAGAAATTCCTGTTGCATCTGAAAGTAGAAACTCGCCCGATTACAAAGATATGTGTGTTTTTCCCCTAGACCTTTGTAGTTATTGGTTTCGAGTACCAGACTTGCGAACATTTTGATGGTTTCACAACCATTCAATAACTTCAAACTCCCATATCTCGCGAACGGATAGACGAACTCGAGAAATTCCTGTTGCATCTGAGAGTGGAAACTCGCTCGATTACAAAGGTATGTGTATTTATCTCCTAGGCCTTTGTAGTTATTGGTTTCGAGTATCAGCCTTGCGAAAATTTTGATGGTTTCTCAACCATTCCTTAACTTCAAACTCCCATATCTCGCGAACGGATTGACGCACTCGAGAAATTCCTGTTGCATCTGAAAGTAGAAATTCGCCCGATTACAATGATATGTGCGTTTTTCCCGTAGGCCTTTGTAGTTATTGGTTTCGAGTATCAGACCAGCGAAAATTTTGATGGTTTCTCAACCATTCCTTAACTTCAAACTCCCATATCTCGCGAACGGATTGACGAACTCGAGAAATTCCTGTTGCATCTGAAAGAAGAAACTCGCCCGATTACAACGGTATGTGCATTTTTGCCCTAGGCCATAGTAGTTACTGGTTTCGAGTATCAGACGTGTGAAAATTTTGATGGTTTCTCAAGCATTCCTTTACTTCAAAGTCCCATATCTCGAGAACGCATTGACGAACTCGAGAAATTCCTGTCGTATCTGAAAGTAGAAACTCGCCCGATTAGAATGGTGTGTGTACTTTTCCCCTAGGCCATTCCAGTTATTGGTTTCGAGTATCAGACCTGCGAAAATTTTGTGGGTTTCTCAACCATTCGTTATCTTCAATCTCCCATATCTCGCGAACGGATAGACGAACTCGAGAAATTCCTGTTGCATCTGAAAGTAGAAACTAGCCCGATTACAATGGTATGTGTACTTTTCCCCTAGGCCATTCCAGTTATTGGTTACGAGTATCAGACTTGCGAAAATTTTAATGGTTTCTCAACCATTCCTTGATTTCAAACTCCCATTTCTCGCGAACGGATTGACGAACTCGAGAAATTCCTGTTGCATCTGAAAGTAGAAACTCGCCCGATTACAATGGTATGTGTGCTTTTCCCCTAGGCCATTCCAGTTATTGGTTTTGAGTATCAGACTTGGGATAATTTTGATGGTTTCTCAACCATTCCTTAACTTCACACTTACATATCTCGCGAACGGATTGACGAACTCGAGAATTTCCTATTGCATCTGAAAGCAGAAACTCGCCCGGTTACAACGGTATGTGCATTTTTGCCCTAGGCCATAGTAGTTATTGGTTTCGAGTATCAGACTTGCGAAAATTTTGATGGTTTCTCAACCATTCCTTAACTTCAAACTCCCATTTCTCACGAACGGATTGACGAACTCGAGAAATTCCTGTTGCATCTGAAAGTAGAAACTCGCCCGATTACAATGGTATGTGTACTTTTCCCCTAGGCCATTCCAGTTATTTGTTACGAGTATCAGACTTGCGATAATTTTGATGGTTTCTCAACCATTCCTTAACTTCACACTAACATATCTCGCGAACGGATTGACGAACTCGAGAATTTCCTACTGCATCTGAAAGCAGAAACTCGCCCGGTTACAACGGTATGTGCATTTTTGCCCTAGGCCATAGTAGTTATTGGTGTCGAGTATCAGACTTGCGAAAATTTTGATGGTTTCTCAACCATTCCTTAACTTCAAACCCCCATTTCTCGCGAACGGATTGACGAACTCGAGAAATTCCTGTTGCATCTGAAAGTAGAAACTCGTCCGATTACAATGGTATGTGTACTTTTCCCCTAGGCCATTCCAGTTATTGGTTACGTGTATCAGACTTGCGATAATTTTGATGGTTTCTCAACCATTTCTTAACTTCACACTTACATATCTCGGGAACGGATTGACGAACTCGAAAATTTCCTATTGCATCTGAAAGCAGAAACCCGCCCGATTACAATGGTATGTGTACTTTTCCCCTAGGCCATTCCAGTTATTGGTTTCGAGTATCAGGCTTGCGATAATTTTGATGGTTTCTCAAGCATTCCTTAACTTCAAACTCCCATATCTCGCGAACGGATTGACGAACTCGAGAATTTCCTATTGCATCTGAAAGCAGAAACTGGCCCGAATACAATCGTGTGAGTACTTTTCCCCTAGGCCATTCCAGTTATTGGTTTCGAGTATCAGACCATTGAAAATTTTGATGGTTTCTCAACCATTCCTTAACTTCAAACTCCCATATCTCGCGAACGGATTGACGAACTCGAGAAATTCCTGTTGCATGTGGAAGTAGAAACTCGCCGGATTACAACGGTATGTGTATTTTTCCCCTAGGCCTTTGTAGTTATTGGTTTCGCGTATCAGACTTGCGAATATTTTGATGGTTTCTCAACTATTCCTTAACTTCAAACTCCCACATCTCCGGAACGGATTGACGAACTCGAGAAATTCCTGTTGTATCGGAAAGCAGAAACTCGCCCGATTACAACGGTGTGTGTACCTTTCCCCTAGGCCATTCCAGTTATTGGTTTCGAGTATCAGACTTGGGAAAATTTTGATGGTTTCTCAACCATTCCTTAACTTCAAACTCCCATATCTCGCGAACGCATTGACGAATTCGAGAAATTCCTGTTGTATCTGAAAGTAGAAACACGCCGGATTACAATGGTGTGTGTACTTTTTCTCTAGGCCATTCCAGTTATTGGTTTCGAGTATCAGACCAGCGAAAATTTTGATGGTTTCTCAACCATTCCTTAACTTCAAACTCCCATATCTCGCGAACGGATTGACGAACTCGAGAAATTCCTGTTGCATCTGAAAGTAGAAACTCGCGCGAATACAATGGTGTGTGTACTTCTCCCCTAGGCCATTCCAGTTATTGGTTTCGAGTATCAAACCAGCGAAAATTTTGATGGTTTCTCAACCATTCCATAACTTCAAACGCCCATATCTCGCGAACGGATTGACGAACTGGAGAAATTCCTGTTGCATCTGAAAGCAGTAACTCGCCCGATTACAACAGTGTGTGTACTTTTCCCCTAGGCCATTCCAGTTATTGGTTTCGAGTATCAGACTTGCCAAAATTTTGATGGTTTCTCAACCATTACATAACTTCACACTTCCATATCTCGCGAACGGATTGACGAACTCGAGAATTTCCTATTGCATCTGAAAGCAGAAACTCGCCCGATTACAACGGTATGTGTATTTTTACCCTAGGCCACTGTAGTTATTGGTTCCGTGTATCAGACTTGCGAAAATTGTGATGGTTTCTCAACCATTCCTTAACTTCAAACTCCCATATCTCGCGAACGGATTGACGAACTCGAGAAATTCCTGTTGCATCTGAAAGTAGAAACTCGCCCGATTGCACGGATGTGTGTGTTTTCCCCCTAGGCCTTTGTAGTTATTGGTTTCAAGTATCAGACTTGCGAAAATTTTGATGGCTTCTCAACCATTCCTTAACTTCAAACTCCCATATCTCGCGAACGGATTGACGAACTCGAGAAATTCCTGTTGCATCTGAAAGTAGAAACTCGCCCGATTACAACGGTATGTGTATTTTAGCCCTAGGCCATTGTAGTTATTGGATTCGAGTATGAGACTTGCGAAAATTTTTATGATTTCTCAACCATTCCTTAACTTCAAACTCCCATATCTCGCGAACGCATTGACGAATTCGAGAAATTCCTGTTGTATATGAAAGTAGGAACTCGCCGGATTACAATGGTGTGTGTACTTTTTCTCTAGGCCATTCCAGTTATTGGTTTCGAGTATCAGACCAGCGAAAATTTTGATGGTTTCTCAACCATTCCTTAACTTCAAACTCCCATATCTCGCGGACGGATTGACGAACTCGAGAAATTCCTGTTGCATCTGAAAGCCGAAACTCGCCCGATTCAAACGGTATGTGCATCTTTGCCCTAGGCCATAGTAGTTATTGGTTTCGAGTATCAGACTTGCGAAAATTTTGATGGTTTCTCAAGAATTCCTTAACTTCAAACTCCCATATCTCGCGAACGGATTGACGCACTCGAGAAATTCCTGTTGCATCTGAAAGTAGAAATTCGCCCGATTACAATGATATGTGCGTTTTTCCCGTAGGCCTTTGTAGTTATTGGTTTCGAGTATCAGACCAGCGAAAATTTTGATGGTTTCTCAACCATTCCTTAACTTCAAACTCCCATATCTCGCGAACGGATTGACGAACTCGAGAAATTCCTGTTGCATCTGAAAGAAGAAACTCGCCCGATTACAACGGTATGTGCATTTTTGCCCTAGGCCATAGTAGTTACTGGTTTCGAGTATCAGACGTGTGAAAATTTTGATGGTTTCTCAAGCATTCCTTTACTTCAAAGTCCCATATCTCGAGAACGCATTGACGAACTCGAGAAATTCCTGTCGTATCTGAAAGTAGAAACTCGCCCGATTAGAATGGTGTGTGTACTTTTCCCCTAGGCCATTCCAGTTATTGGTTTCGAGTATCAGACCTGCGAAAATTTTGTGGGTTTCTCAACCATTCGTTATCTTCAATCTCCCATATCTCGCGAACGGATAGACGAACTCGAGAAATTCCTGTTGCATCTGAAAGTAGAAACTAGCCCGATTACAATGGTATGTGTACTTTTCCCCTAGGCCATTCCAGTTATTGGTTACGAGTATCAGACTTGCGAAAATTTTAATGGTTTCTCAACCATTCCTTGATTTCAAACTCCCATTTCTCGCGAACGGATTGACGAACTCGAGAAATTCCTGTTGCATCTGAAAGTAGAAACTCGCCCGATTACAATGGTATGTGTGCTTTTCCCCTAGGCCATTCCAGTTATTGGTTTTGAGTATCAGACTTGGGATAATTTTGATGGTTTCTCAACCATTCCTTAACTTCACACTTACATATCTCGCGAACGGATTGACGAACTCGAGAATTTCCTATTGCATCTGAAAGCAGAAACTCGCCCGGTTACAACGGTATGTGCATTTTTGCCCTAGGCCATAGTAGTTATTGGTTTCGAGTATCAGACTTGCGAAAATTTTGATGGTTTCTCAACCATTCCTTAACTTCAAACTCCCATTTCTCACGAACGGATTGACGAACTCGAGAAATTCCTGTTGCATCTGAAAGTAGAAACTCGCCCGATTACAATGGTATGTGTACTTTTCCCCTAGGCCATTCCAGTTATTTGTTACGAGTATCAGACTTGCGATAATTTTGATGGTTTCTCAACCATTCCTTAACTTCACACTAACATATCTCGCGAACGGATTGACGAACTCGAGAATTTCCTACTGCATCTGAAAGCAGAAACTCGCCCGGTTACAACGGTATGTGCATTTTTGCCCTAGGCCATAGTAGTTATTGGTGTCGAGTATCAGACTTGCGAAAATTTTGATGGTTTCTCAACCATTCCTTAACTTCAAACCCCCATTTCTCGCGAACGGATTGACGAACTCGAGAAATTCCTGTTGCATCTGAAAGTAGAAACTCGTCCGATTACAATGGTATGTGTACTTTTCCCCTAGGCCATTCCAGTTATTGGTTACGTGTATCAGACTTGCGATAATTTTGATGGTTTCTCAACCATTTCTTAACTTCACACTTACATATCTCGGGAACGGATTGACGAACTCGAAAATTTCCTATTGCATCTGAAAGCAGAAACCCGCCCGATTACAATGGTATGTGTACTTTTCCCCTAGGCCATTCCAGTTATTGGTTTCGAGTATCAGGCTTGCGATAATTTTGATGGTTTCTCAAGCATTCCTTAACTTCAAACTCCCATATCTCGCGAACGGATTGACGAACTCGAGAATTTCCTATTGCATCTGAAAGCAGAAACTGGCCCGAATACAATCGTGTGAGTACTTTTCCCCTAGGCCATTCCAGTTATTGGTTTCGAGTATCAGACCATTGAAAATTTTGATGGTTTCTCAACCATTCCTTAACTTCAAACTCCCATATCTCGCGAACGGATTGACGAACTCGAGAAATTCCTGTTGCATGTGGAAGTAGAAACTCGCCGGATTACAACGGTATGTGTATTTTTCCCCTAGGCCTTTGTAGTTATTGGTTTCGCGTATCAGACTTGCGAATATTTTGATGGTTTCTCAACTATTCCTTAACTTCAAACTCCCACATCTCCGGAACGGATTGACGAACTCGAGAAATTCCTGTTGTATCGGAAAGCAGAAACTCGCCCGATTACAACGGTGTGTGTACTTTTCCCCTAG